>NC_049916.1:12067091-12367091 GCF_001411555.2 Juglans regia | reverse complement strand
CAAGCATTGGTTTGATTCACAAAATTTATTGCCTCAAAGATTGTCTAAAGTCTATAATTCAAAGGAATCATTCAAGATCAATCAAGTCCAAAAGTTAATTCAAAACTCAATTCCACCGCATTATCCATCCCTACATGCATGCATACCCATCATTCTCACTTCATCATTAGCTCCCCGGATAGTTTTATGCAAACAAGTAAATCAATACTGGATCTCTAAAAACTCCATAGGCTTGCTTTTCAAATCACTCTCCACTAATGTAGAACAAAAACTATCACCAGGGATTAATATGTCTTTATCAAGCTTGTAATGTAAGGCTAGGGTGAGGGTTGCAAAGAAAATGTGTAATTCAAACAAAACAAGAGAACATAAGTTTGAACATCAACAGACTAAATAGAGCATTCTCACTTCTAACACAAACAACTATTCTCAATCATTGTAAATCTCTCAATATAACTCTATTTACTGTACTTTCAAGTATCTCTCTCTTTACCCCTCTATTTGGTAGATCGGATTTTCTTTTTTTAGAAAATATTCCATACCTTTTCAACTTTGCCTTTGTGGATGACTCTCATCGGCCTTTTCTTGTGGGCCACACAGTAGACGAGTTGACTTTTCACACTCCCAAACTTATGATTTTGATAATATTGCTATAATTTACTTTACTTGTAGGCCTTTTACTTCTCTTGCCTTTCATGCTTTTGTGAGTCTATGACTTTATGTAAACTTAGTTATCTTGAAAGGTAAGGATATTAGTGTTTAAGCTCAAATAGGGTAGGGAATATGAGGTTTACAAGAAAGAAAAATATAAGGCCAAAATATATTTCAATAAAGGTCAAAGGGGCGACCAGAGATAAAGATAATAAATAGGTAAGCTTGAAAGGTTCAATCGGTCCAAAGAATGCATCATTTTCTCAATAATATTCTGTCTAGGATTTCACCTCGAGTGTAATCAAACAAATTCTAGAGTAAATTGAGACCATACAAATTCACAAAATTCACATAAAATTTCTCTAGGTACTCAAAATAATTAATGATCATAAGAGGCATTTATTGAACGTAGGAAATATCAAATTATGTAAGATTAAGTAAAGAATTAACAACTAGACTTAAGCAATGAGAAGTTTTCCTAAAAATTATAATCAATTTCAATCATAGTCTTATCCTAGGCTTCTTTTATCATTATCATCATTATTACCTATTTTGAAGGTTCTGCATTGCCGAAGTGTAAGATGAACGTTGTGTGGGATGTCGACGAAAGCAGTCAGCATGGTATTGGACTTATTTAATGAGGTGCTCCCTGAAGGTTCTGCATTGCCGAAGAATTTTTATGAAGCGAAATAGTTGAGAAAGGGATTAGGGTTTGAGTATAAGTCGTTACATGCATGTAGGAATGATTATGTGTTATTTTGGAAGGAGAATGAGTAAAAAAAGGCTTGTCCCATATGTGTGGAGAGTCGAGGTGGAAGGCTAAGAAATATTCCGGTGAAAATTTTACATTATTTTCCGCTCAAACCAAGTTTATATGTGTAGCAAAACAACTCAAGATATGAGGTGGCATGAGGGAAAACGAGTTAAGGATGACAAATATATAAGGCACCCAACTGACTCAGATGCATGGCAATGTTTTGATCATAAATATTCAGATTTTGGTAATGAAGCTCGTAACGTGCATCTAGGACCAACAACGGATGGATTCAATCCATTTGGTAATATGAGTACAAGTTATAGCACGTGGCCTATAGTGTTGATTCCATATAATCTTCCACCATGGAAGTGCAAGAAGGTGCCAAACTTTCTGTTAACTTTGCTTATCCCAGGCCCAAGATCACCTAGGAATGATATTGACATATTCATGTAGCCATTAATTGAAAAGTTGAAAGATCTATGGGAAAATGGCGTCCAAACTTTTGATGCATACGCGTCGACATCTTTCCAGCATATGACAATCTTTCAGGTTGGAGTACTAAAGGGAAGTTGGTGTGTCCTACGTGTAATAAGAAAACTACAAGTGAGTGGCTAAAATATTTGTAAAAGATGTGTTTCATGGGCAATTGACGGTATTTGTCAGCGAATCATGAATGGCGAAGGGAAAGCGTTAAATTTGATGGGAGAGTGGAGGACAAAATTGCACCAAAGGAGTTGTGTGGGGATGAGATAGTGGAACAATTAATGAAACTTGGAGCGAACAATTTTGGCAAAGGTTGGGGAAAGAACAAGAGAAAACGAGGTGCCACAGAACTGAATTGGACAAAGCGGAGTATTCTTTTTGACTTGACATATTGGTCTTTATGCATGTTGCGACATAGTTTGGATGTAACGTATATAGAGAAGAATATTTGTGATAATATACTGGGAATTGATGATCATTAACAAAAAGAAGAAAGACAAGATTAAGACGATGACAGATCTTGAGAGAATGAGAATTAAACATAATCTTCATTTGCAGTTGGAAGGCACAAGGGTGGTTATGCCGTATGCATGTTTTACGATGACAAGGAATGAGAGAATGGACTTTTGCAAATTGTTGCAAGGTGTGAAATTGCCAAACGGTTATGTTTCAAATCTTTGTAGATGCGTGATCCCTGATGAATGGAAAAAAGTGGATAGAAAAGTCATGATTGTAATGTATTTTTGTAGAAATTTCATATGCCTTTCGCCGGACGAGGCTTGATAAGTGTATTTTTATTACTCTTTTATTTATGAAAAGTGTCAGTTTTCCTTCAATTCTATTGATTTTATTTTATTCCTATATATTTTTATTTATTTTCTTGGATTTGAAGGAATAAGAAGAATTAGTGCGAAATTAGAGCAATTTGGTAAAAAATAAGAGACTACGGATCCAGACTGATGAGAGACGATGGGATCTGAAGAGAGCTGAGGAGATTTAGGCGAGGAGACTCAATGGTGACCAAAATTGGTGACAAGAGTTAGGCGATGAGTGAGATATTTTACCTCCTGACAAGAGTTGGTGACAAGAGTTGGCAACAAGGCTCTAGGCGGTTAGATTGGGCAACCAGTCTAACCGATCAACTTAGAAAACTAACCTGAACGACATCATACGAAACAAATAGTAAAGGTTTTGAAAGTAATTATGGTTAAGAAAAAGAGAGAGAAATTATAGAAGGAATCCATAAGAAGTCCAAGTTCGAAATACACTAGGATACAACCTGGACAAGCCTGAGTGTTTTGATCATAACTTTCTACTCACATATCCGATGGATGCAATTCTAGTTGAGTTGAAAAGCTATCTTAAAAGGATACAACTTTGTCTCTAATAAGAATTTCTAAATTCTGACTTCTGGAGTGCATACATAGCTGCCAATAAAAATCCTAAAAGTTAGGCGAATTTTTAGGTGGGAATCACAGAAACGATTAAGGTTTCTTTTCTACCCTATATAAGCATATCATTAGTACGAAATTAAGGAGGGGAGCCTGAGTTTTGGATTCCAATATTCCAGAATTTATTCCTTAAGTTTCTTTCAAGAAGGCAGATATGGGGAGCAATGGGAAGAGCTGCATGTTTCATCAACCGACTCCAACGAAGAACACTAATTTTATTCATTTTCTTTTTAGTTTTATTATGAACTAATTTTATCTTCTAGAGCTTTGATGTAGTCTAGCATTGAACACACAATTTATATTCTAAGTTATTTTATTTTCAATATTTCCATGATTGAGTGTTTATTTCTTGTTCTTAATGCTTGCAATTTTCTAGCTAATTATTGTTCAATCTTAAATCGTAACGAGACTAAGAGGTGATTTGTGATTAAAAGTATAGAATTAGGCACCATTAGTTAAGCGGAAGTAGAGATACTTTACCACAATTAATGTGATTTTCAAGAAAAATTCAAAGAACTTAATGAGTCTCCAGTTACTTAAATTCAAATAGAGATATGAAGTTATTAATTGGAGATATTTTTAGTATTGTTCGAGAGAAAATATTGAATAGTTAAGATATTTTTATCATCGACTTGGGATAATTGGAATTCTATAACAAGGAAAAATAAATTGTGTGATTTGCTAGGTGAAATCAAAAGCTCTAGATCTATTCTTATTAGCTTTAAAAATCTAAATTTTAATGCTCTTTTCTTCAGTTTAATTTAGATAATTTATTCCTTAAATTTTGGTTTTCCAAATAGTAATTAATTTAATAAATTTCAGTACTCAATAGCATAATTAATCTCTGCGGGTTCGACATCCGTTTTCTTTAAAACCACTTTACTACTTATTACGATTTTATGCATTTGCAGAGATTTTATGTGAACAAGGCGTAGTTTGTACTGGCGGAGATCCACGAAAGAATTTGTGGGAGCCATTTGGGGGGAAGGTTGCTGGCTGCAAGAGTAACTCGAGCCAGGTACTACTGGCCCCATTTCCTCAAAGATGTAGAAGATTTTACCAAAAAATGCCGAAGTGTTAGGAGCACGAGCTAGTGCTGCACTGCCCGTCGGAGGAGCTAACATCGATCACGGCCCTGTGACCTTTCGCCCAGTAGGGTACCTAATTAGGCTATTCCTAGCAGCTAGAGGAGGGGCCAAGTTTGGGGTCATCACGGTCGATTACTTCACGAAGTGGGTCGAAGCGGAAGCCCTCACAAGCATCACCTCCCGAACCATCACAAAGTTCTTGTGGAAGTCGGTAGTTTGCCGGTTTGGCCTACCTCAGAGCTTCATATCGGACAATGGAAGACAGAGCTCAGAATTAAGGTAAAGTACTCATCGTCGGGACACCCACAAGCTAATGGCCAAGTCGAGGACTAATAAAACCCTCATCTCCACCCTCAAGAAGAAGCTCGGGGCACACAAAGGAGCGTGGGCCAAAGAACTCCAGAGCCTATTATGGGCATACCGAACGACTGTCTGGACCCTCACTAGGGAGACATTCTTCGCCCTCACTTATGAGAGCGAAGCAGTAATTCCTGTAGAAGTTGGAATGCCCACGTTCTCCATTCAGCACTTCGACCTAGACAACAACAACAAAAGGTTAGTCGAGAGGTTGGACCTTTTGGAAGAAAGAAGAGAAGAGGCGAGTATGTGAACGACAAGTAACAAACGGAAGGCGGAACAATACTTCAACAAATGAGTCAGGCCACGCTCTTTCAAGGTGGGTGACTTCATGCTACGACAGACTGGAGTAACCACCCAGGAAGAAGGAAAACTGGGACCCAAATGGGAAGGTCCATATGTAGTAACCGCAAACAATCGACTCGGCTCTTATCGCCTCAAGGATAGCCAGGGACACGAGCTACCCCACCCCTGGAATGTCGAACACCTGAAGAAGTACTACATGTGGAGGCAATACTTTGTATGAATGTTGTAAACATGTTCGATGAATGAGAATGCCCAGATGTTTATCTCAAATTCTTTTTAGTCTAAGCTTAGAATTAACGAAGTCGAGTTCCTAGACTCGCTATGAAGTAAGGTCAAGTCCCTAGACTTGCCTACCCCCCCATCTAGCAAAGCCAAGTCCTTAGACTCGTTGTGGGGTCTAGGTCGGGCATCATAACCCGAGCCCTCGTCTGGGCCTCATGACCAAAGAAGTCGAGTCCCTAGACTCATTGAGGGGTAAGGCCAAGTCCTTATACTCGTCGACCCCCGATCCAACAAAGCCGAGTCCCTAGACTCGCCACGAAGTTGAGCCCCTAAACTCGCTGTGGGGTAAGGTCAAGTCCCTAACTCGCCGACCCCCTGTCCAACAAAGCCGAGTCCCTAGACTCGCCACGAAGTCGAGTCCCTAGACTCGCTGCTGGGTAAGGCCAAGTCTCTACACTTGCCGACCCCTCGTCCAGCAAAGCCAAGTCCTTGGACACGCTGTGGGGTCCAGGCCGGCATCAGATCCTTAGCCATCGTCTAGGCCTCGTGACCAAAGAAGTCAAGTCCCTAGACTCGCTGCGAGGTAAGGCCAAGTCCCTAGACTTGCCGACCCCTCATCCAACAAAGTTGAGTCCTCAGACTCATCATGAAGTCGAGTCCCTAGACTCGTTGCGGGGTAAGACCAAGTCCCTAGACTTGCCGACCTCCCATCCAACAAAGCCGAGTCCTTAGACTCACCACAAAGTCGAGTCCCTGTAGTCACTGCAGGGTAAGGCCAAGTCCCTAGACTCTTTAACCCCCTGTCCAATAAAGTTGAGGCCCTAGACTCACCATGGGGTCCAGGTTGGCATCAGATCCCAAGCCCTCGTCTAAGCCTTACCACCAAAGAAGACTCGTTACGGGGTAACACCAAGTCCCTAGACTAGCTGGCCCCCCCCCGGGTCCAACAAAGCCGAGGTCCCACGAAGTCGAGTCCCTAGACTCGTTGCGGGGTAAGGCCAAGTCCCTAGACTTGCCAACCCTCCGTTCAACAAAGCGCTAGACTCGATGCAAGGTTGAGCCTCGAGATTCGCAGTAAAGTCAAAGAGTGAAAAGTAAGATACAAGCAGTCATAAGAAACATACTTTCATTTTATTCATAAACAAATGTGCAACCTTTACAAAAATAGAAAACAAAAGAAGTACCATACAAAAATCCTACAAAGACAAAAGGCCTCGAGCTCATCACTGGGGAGGAGGAGGTGGAGGAGCACCCAGAGGGTATGGAGGATATCCTGGCTTCCTGAAATTCTTAACAAAATCTTGCACTTCGGCACTCAGGGGAAGGGAGGCTAAGGACAGAGTATGTAGATCCAGCTCGGGTTCTGCAGCAGGTGTTCGTGCATCTATTTGAGACCCTTTCAGTAGCCGTAAGACTAGGCTGCGTCTCGGATAGTGTTGGCCTTCACGATCCGGGATCTGATCTCCATAGAACGTTGGGCGACGTCTTCCAAGCGAGACTTCAAACTGGCAATCTCGATGTCGTGGGCTAGGATGTCAATATTCTTCTGGGTCCCCACCTTTGAGAGTTCACCAACACATGCCTTCACCCATCGTAGTTGCTCCTTTAGGTGCTGGACCTCTTGTGTGAGTTTGAAGTGCACAGACAACAGCCTCGAGCACTGCTCAGTGACCGAGGCCCAATCCCGCTGAGACTCCTCCAACTTTCCCCGAGCAAACTCCAGCTCTGCCTCTTGGTGACCAAGTTCCGCTCTACCGCATCAAGAGCCTCTTCAAGGCATTTGTTCGTTGACGACCACCGGCGGATGTTTTCCTCAGCCTTGCGTAGTAGGCCTTTCAAAACATTCTTTTTCTGCTTGTGCCTCACGACAACCGTCTCCGAGAGTTGGTTTTGCTCCTTCATGTACTCCACTTCATTGATCAACCCTTTGTGCTCGATCATGAGGTCCTTGATCTTTTGGGCCGCCTACTTTATCTTGTAGTACCTAAAGTGGCCCAACGCCCAGAGCTCTCAGTTGGCCTCCTCCAACATCCCTAGGTCCTCGCCAATCGTCACAGCCAACTCATATGCGTCCTGCAAGGAAAAGAAAAATTAGAAACATCAAGGTAAGGGGCCAAGAGGGCTCAACAAAGTAAGTAGAGTGAGGGGAAACCTACCTGGGCGAAGAAAGGTCTCATCATATTGTCCACTCCCTCGGTGGCCGTAGCCCGGGCCTTATCTAGGTGCGAGGCTGGGACCCGGCTCCCCTCAACCCCTTTTGAAGAGGAAGGGTCGACAACCTTCAGCTCTTGCCAAACAGTCTAGGAGCGACCGGAGACGGAGCCTCAGAATTGTCGTCGTCGCTTAACTCCACGATGGAGGGGTAATCCTGGGAACCTCCCTCACGGCCAGCCCTGCTTGACTCGACTAAGGAAGGGATCTTGGGTGTGGTGGCGCCTGGCTTTCTCATCTGCCTTTCTCATTCCCCCACATCTTCTTCTCCTCCTGCTTCTCCTTCTTGGCTTGCGGCCTAGGTGGAGATCAGGGAACCCCCGGGGGAGAGACTCTCCTCTTCTTCTGCTTGGAACCAGTAGGGATGCATTCCTTCTTTTTCTTCTCCTCCCCTTTCTCCTTTTGGGCTCACGTCCCTAGAGGGACTCTACTATTCTTTCTAGCGCCCGGTCTTTGGGGTCATCTACGGAGCCTCGCGGATGGTGTCCTCCCTCAGAGTGTCTTCGAAGGACATGAACAGCTCGAATGTACTAGGCACACAAGCGGGGTGCGTGAAGGAACTAAAGAAAGACGCCTGAAGGTCACACTCGTCTTCCCCTTCCTTTGGAGGGAACAACAGATCGAGGAAGTAGCTAGCAGTGGCGGGTCGAGGGCCTGCCAAAGAAGAAGAGGGCCTAACAGTGGAGCACAAACTACTCAGAAACGATGTTGTGCCCCCCAGGTTAAGGGAATTGGAATCTCTGAGCGCAAGCATTCCTGTTGTCCTTGTTCACGAGTTTCCTGGCCTCGGGGCGCTTCGGCACGGCTCCTCAACTCCCTGGCATGACCCCTAGAGGAAGAGGAGCCTTCGACCTCACTACCTGGATTCTTCCGGGGCAGATCGTGACGCACCTTAGACTGTTTTCCCTGGTCGCCATAGGAGCTTGAGTAGTGCTTCCGATCTTGGGGAGTGGGAATCTCACCCAAGAAGTTCCTACTGACCACATATGAGCGATCGGGCACTGGCAAGTAGTCCCGAATTGTAACGCCCCAATCCCGGAGGTCTGGAGAGTTAGCTCTTAATACTTAATATCAACTTCGATAACACAACTATGAATCCAAAAACTTTCAAAAAATATCAATTCATTTACTCAACCCAAAAATATAAGTTCATTCATAAGGGCAATAAAGAAATTCTCAATAACATAAATTAAAAACTCTCCAAAGACTCGAAAATATCTTTAATTTATCAAATCAAAATAACCGATAATAACTCAATTTACTACTACGACTCTCAAATAAGCGTTTGTACCCTCAGACACTTATTCCACTATGATCATCACACCGTGCTAAAATTTTCTACTATTGTTCTCTAGCTGGAGCATCAAAATTATCTGAAAAATATTTGGAGATAAGGGGTGAGTTATCAACAACTCAGTAAGCAGATGGCATATACTAGTATGTAAACATGAGTATTTACAGAGTTCAGAATGTAGAACAAAAATATTTTCTTTCAGAATGCAGAATCAGAATAATGTTTTCGAAATGCAGCGTCAGAATATGTTATAAAAAATATCAGAGCGAAAGTTCGAAAATATTCATAATCAAAATCCCTTTGGCATAGCATAAACTGAAACATCACATCTTATCTTATCATATCAGAACAAATACCATGTTTAACCCCTGTGGTAGGGTTGTGCAAACCCCGGTAACTAACCGAGCAGAAATAGAATGTGAATCTTTCCCTTATTCATTCTCGGAGCCCCGAGTGTGCACAAAGGAAAGACCACATAGAAAATCACTTTGTTTCCAAAGTGGGTGCACCAGAAACAGAAAAGTTGGTACCAACCCGAATAGAGGCCACAGTTTTACACCCGTGGTAAGGTCATAACGAAACAGAAACAGAATGTTATGCTAGAGGTTTTCAGAAATCACATCAAATCATATCAGAGTACAGAAAATCTTCAAAACAAAACAAAATCATATCACAACATAATTTATGCACAAAATTTCACATTCGCTCCCTTTTCAAAGTTCAGAAACAGAATGTCAAAAATAAGCTCATGTCTACACCAGTCATGATAGAAAATAATTTCTTCTTAAACAGAATCTCATGAGTAATGCAGAACAAATAACTGAGGTAGTCCAAATTTCTTTTCAAAATCAAATATGCATATTTTTCAAAAACAACCTTAACTCATTTTATTTTAATGCAAAGTCTACATAGGAACCCCCCGCTTACTGGACTCCTTAGTCTTTCAAAAAAAATTCCTTAACCAAGCCGAACAAATATTAATCGTCACCTATAAAAATCACGTAATTCCCGTAAATTTTCAATTAACCACGTGTTTCGATATTTAAACCTAAAATACTAAAAGAACCTAGTTTAAAACCTCAAAACCTAAAATTTTCATAATTCCTAAAATACCATCATTTTCTAAAACCATCAATATCCATTTAATCGAATTTCGTACCGAACAAAAGATTTAATCGAACAAGTATTAAGACAATTATGGAACTCAATAAAAAATAATATTTAAAAATATCTAAAGTACCAACGACGCATCATAAATTAATAAAATACTTTGACTATTTTAAAAATCTTATAACATACGTCATGAAAAACTCCTATATTAAAAATAGGTTTACTTCCTTTAGTTAACAATATTATTAAAATATTATTTACACAAAAATAATATTTTATGAGTCTTAAGACAAAACCCATTTAAACATAAACCCAAAAAGACCACTCATCCGAAAACATATACCGGTAATAGTACTCATATATTTGGATAACAATTTACATATATATATATATATATATACACTTATAAAAAACAAAACAATTTACATATATATATACACTCCTTAAGAGAAAGACTAGCAGTGAACGGAAACAAAACACAAAAATAACCGAAGTAGCGACGGCAGGGACTTACACCAGGAGAAGTTAGGGGCCGCGTGCGACGGCTGGGCTAGAAGTACCGTGGTGGTGCGGCTGTCGAGTTGGGAAGGGCGTAAGGAGGCGAAGCTGCCTAAACTGGGCGGTGAAAGCGAGAGAGTCAGAGAGAGATGAGTGGGAGGGAGAGCGAGAGAGGCAGAGTGAGAGATGGCGTGCGGTGGCGACATGATTGCATGCAGTGGTTTCCGTCGTGTAGCAAGGCTAAAAGCCGAGGGGCACGGGGAGAGTGAGAGGCCGGCAGAGGGAAGCTCAGTGGAGGACTTGAGCAAGAGCTTGCTCTATTTTTGGATGGATAAAATAGAGTATGGGGCTTGGGCTTTGGTGTTGCTCATTTACGGTGGAGAGAGGGGCTACCATGCAACTGGGTGGTCTGATTTAGGCTCTGTTTCAGGCAGTGGCTGGGGTCAGATGGCTTTTCCACGATGATCCCGTGGCTGACACTAGGATGAGGGGAACAAAGCACGCGATGCTTGAGAGATGGTGGTCGGTGTCCGTGAAGCAGTGCTGGTTTTGGTTGTCCATAGAGCAGCAGCATGGAAAAGGAGGCTTGAATGGAGGTTTGCGGAAACACTATCATTGCTTGGTTGATAAATGTTGCCTATGTATATCTAAGGTGAAGGGAAAAACCCTAGGGAGGAAAGACGTGCATGTGACTAGTGGAAAGAACTAAATGCCGTTTTCAGTTTTTTTTTTTTTTTAAACAACTACACGCTGTGTCTCTCCGTTTACAGCAAACGGGCGTGGGCCCTGGGGTGATCCGGTAAAGCCCATTTTAAATATTTGGGTCCGCATTTTGGATAATATGAAAATCATAAAAGAAATGGATTTTGGACCTCAACTCATCCTTAAAGAAAATGTACTTGTCCTATAAATTTTACGAGTGAAGATCCACTTGTTCCATTAACAGATTTTAAACCTTATTATCAAATCTATTGAAAAATTTATATTCCACCAAAAAATATCTTAGGTCCGAACTCTCTTCCACAAAATTTTACTCTCAATCCCAGATTTCCATAACTATAAACCCAAGAATTTTGTAAAGTGGGCTTGGCTGGCCCGGGTGTTACACGAATGTTCTCGTCAAAGAGGGCCAGGTCGGTTTGCAACTCCTCAGGATGAGCCCTCACCCAAGCCATCATTATTTCTAGACGGGCCTCTTTCCTCTGGTTCAGTGTGAGGCCCAAACTCTGTGAAGAAGGAAGAAACCCCAAGACCCCCTGGACAGGATATTCCTTGTGGGCCGCCTCCCTCTCGGGGAATTCCCAGCCTGAGCCCGAAACGAAGAAGTACTTCCGGGACCACTCCTGAATGCTCGAGTGGCGTTACTCGAGTGAAGCAATATTCGAGCCAGGAGTCTGAGCCTGGAAGTTGCATATGCTCCTCGGCTAGTGTTTGATACGGTACATCGACAAGAACTCTCGAGCCATCAAGTCGAGGTACTCCTCAACAATTCCACTGGAAGATGATGCAGCTGGACAACAGGAGTCGCCATGCGTTGGGGTGGAGCTGCATCGGGGCCAGCCCGAGGTAATTGAGAACCTCGCGAATGGGTCGACAGAATGGGAGGCGAAGACTGTTTACGAACATCAAGGGGAAGAGGGCCACTTGAGATGTCATATCGTTGGGATTCACCGCGTGCTCACTCCCTCTAGGAATTTCCAAGATGACGGAGGAGGGGATGTTGTATTTGGCTCGGAACGCCTTGAGTTTAGTGCCGGAGACTGACAAAACCTAGCCTTTCCTCACAAAGCGTGGAGCGATAGTATCAGAAGAAGCTTTGGGAGCCATAGTAGTAATGGGAGGTGAGGGGAAGAAGCTTACGGATGCGGTACATAAAGAGGAGAGGGGGATGGTGGTAGAAGAGGAGCAAAAGGCCTGGGAAGGGGAGGAAGGTGCGGCGGTAGGAGAAGAAGTTGGGAGAAACTGTCGGGAGGTGGAGCTCGACGGAGGAGGGAAAGGCTAAGAGAGATGGTAGGAAGAAATAAAGGAAGAGGAAAGAGAATGGGGTCTTATATAGCCAAGGAAGGCTGGAAGGTGATCGGGAAACGAAGCGACACTGATAGTGATGATGTCAGCAAAAGCCACACGGATCCCAGTAGTTGAGGTGACAACACGGATGGCAGCCGTCATGTTAGGCTTGTGGGGGACATGGACCAATGGGGTTCCCGGGACGTGGGGAGAGAGGCAACTGTCATGTCCAATCAACTGTTAGGAGACGGAAGGACCACGGGAAACGAGGAAAGGCATTCATTGCATGGACAGGTGGCCTCGAGGACTCGAATCAACGGGAGGCCTCAACTGACGGGCGACTCATTGAAGATGGAAGGACCACGAGAATCGAGAAGATGCACTCATTGAATGGACGGGTCGCCTTGAGAACTCAAATCGACGAGAGCCTAATGGGTGACCTCGAGAGCTCAACTAACGGGCGGCTCATTGAAGACGGAAGACAGACCACAAGAACCGAGGAGATGTAGAACTGGCAGGTGACCTTGAGAAACTGACGAGCAGCATCATTACTGAAAGGTACATTGAATTCCCACCACATTTCTGTGATAGGAATTCGCGGGGTACTGTGAGGGGGGCCCATGCCCAAAGAGATCAAGCCGTGGAGACCCCAAGCCCCCCCAAGTGGAAACCCAAAGCAGGCCAGAAGCTTAGAGCAGAAAATATCGTACCGAGCCCATGACCACAGGCCCATTCGGAAAGGCTTTGGCATTGAGCTTGGCCATGCCAAGAAGCCCACCATAAGGTAGTGATTGCCTCGGGGCTCGGTGAACTACCGAGCCTTACCATAAGGTACATTGCAGACTATCATCGCTGGATGCAGGCGGTTGGGCATGTTCGATCGTGGGCACGCCAAACCCGAGACATGTCGAATTCAATGTGTGTGTCAGGGAACCCAGCACCCAACGATGTGTTGCCAAAGGTACTGTAAGACGGCTCACAACACGACCTGACACCCTGCCACATCAGTCGAGTCCAAACCATGCATAAATAACAACCATCCCTCCCATGAGAAGGCTCTCTGAACCCTTTACTATTTTTCCAGTTCTCTTAGCTTTCTTCATCACCCAAGTATTCTTCAATGACTTTGACATCAGAGAGACCTTGGATGTCACCGGAGCCCATTCTTCCTTTTAGCTGCAGGTTCTATGAGCTTGGCTGCCGTGGTATTACTCAGGCTGCGAAACACAACACAACATGAACAATTAATTTAGAAAAATTCTATTCATAAGCCTCATACACCATACACCATCATTTTTGTAATTTTTTTTGTTTAATTTTGTTCTCTTACCAAATGTATGATATATGGATGATGAGTAAAATAATTCAATTGTTTTAAGAATAATAAAACCAAAAATATTTAAAAAAAAATTTAAAAATAAAAAAATTATAATGTGTAATGTATAGAGTTTATGAATAACAATGCTAATTAATTTAACATCTCTCATGGTGGTGGCTGAAAAAATAGTGACACCACAGATCCATAAGTAGTCAGTGCGGGTGCGGCTGGATCCATCTAGATCTTGCCAGATCTGGAGTCACTGTCAAATTCGATGTCGTAATGCAATATCAATGTTAGATTTGGCAGATGAAAAGCACCTCGGGTTGCTTAATCACGTTGGACACCATCTACCTATTTTTTTTTTAGAAAAATGTAAGACATTGTTCACTTTTATAAAATTTTTATCTTATTATTATAAATTTTTTAAATTCTCATATAAAATAAAATAAATAATTTAATTTTTTTAAATTTTAAAATAAAAATAATATTAAAAAAATATATTCTAATAATATTTTAATCAATTTTTATCTTTTATCTCATATTATCTGCGAAAACAAATGAAGCCTAAATCATCCTTACACAATGTATCACACTTGATTTTTTTTTTATTTTTTTTTCAAAAAACTTTTCTACTTATCATCCATACAACATACATTGAGTAAAGAAACAAATAAATAATTAAGTCTGTTGTATAGTATAAAGATGATGAATATAAGAACTATATTTTTTAAAAAATAATATTAGATATAATTATAAGTTATCCAAAAATCACGTACTTATTTTAAAAATGAGCAGAATTCATCGTTAAAAAAATGAATTTCTTTTATATACAGATGCAAATATCATTTATTTATTTTTAATATTTCTAATTTAATTATTTTAAATTTGAATCTTTATTGTTTTTGGTGAGTTTTTAACTGAAAAGCTGAATTCAGATTTTGCACTGGAGGCGACCGCGGAGCGTGGAAAAGACTCGAAGAGTTTGCGAGTGAACAGAGGCACGAGGAAGCAAAGAAGGAAAAGAAAATGGCGGAGGCGAAGCAAAAGCACCCTCGTCTGATCCTCCGCAATTTCCTTACCCTTTTTCAATGCAAGGTTCGTCGTCACCACCATGCATCATCATCGGTTTAGGTATATAAATTCTGTATAAATACACGTGTACAGAGCTGATGATCGTTGATTTTGTGTGTGGGGTTCGGGTCCACCGTCCACAAACAAACAGGAGCTGGAGTTCATACACAAGAGCAACAGCACGGTTGGTTACAGACCCAACGTCTTCTCCACCACTCTTTCCCATCTCATTGCCACCAACTCCCCACACCTCGTCATGCCTTTTGTTCCAATCCGAGGTAACCCACAGGCTCACACACAAAAACGCATAGAAAAAATCAAACTTAGTGATTCCGACTCGTTCTTTCGTTCTTATACGTTCGTCTTGGAGAGGCTTATGATTGATTACGTCATTGAAACTAGGTTGAGAACCCTCAGTTTTGGCGAATGAGAAAGTTGAGAACTTATTGCAATGGCTACCGAAAGAAGACGTTATATTTGGTCGTTGTTTCTTTTCAAAAAATAATGGAAATTGGCGTTAGCATGTCGAATATGAAGAGGTGCTGGTCTCAGCCATCTGAGTATTTGATTTTGATTCTATTATGACCCGAATGAAGTAGCACTCTAATTGTTTGTTGAAAAAGTTAGGGGAACCGAAAACAACAAAACTCTGGATCTTATACTTATATATTCTCTTAATTTTGTAGAAATAAAAAAGTTTCAAGTGGCCAAAAGCAGTCCCTCTCCTCTCATCGTTTCTTGGATACCAATTTCTAGAGCTGCATTGTTGAGATTTAATTTTCTTTTATTTTATGACTTTTCTTTCTTTCATTTTTTATCATTATGGAATCCGCCATATAGAAATTGCATATATTCATTTTTTATTTCTAACATCTGCTTGCTATTTTTCAGTCCTTCTTGTGTGTTGCTCAAGTATGTGCTGCAATCTGATGTTGTACTTACTTTGTTTTTAACTTCAATAACAGAGAGTTTAAAAGAGAAGGTAGAGGAATTCTTTGGGTGTGAGTATGAGCTCTTTGTTGAATTTACTGGTTTAATCAGGTTAGTTTCTCACTTATCAACAGCTTCCTTTTTTAGGTGATAATATTTGATACCATATGTTTACAGAAGAGTCCTAGATTCAAAATGTTGGGGCAAAGAAGTAGTATCCAGAATAAAACCTCTAGGGGTTGGCTCATGTGGTACAGGCCTTGGGCTTGGGGGTATATTCCCCAAGTTTAAGAATCAAATCCCCTTGGATGCAAACAATCTCTAGGGGCCATTGAACTGGGGGATTTTTCCCTTGAATTACCCAAGGTGCACTAGCAGGAAACTCCTTGCCAAGGGCCGGTGCACCCCAGGGATTAGTTAAGAGGCTGTTCCCGGACACCCGGTGCCAATAAAAAAAAAGTATCAGAATAATGATCAATTTCTTATATAAAACAGTGGAATATAAGTTAGCTTGTTATCAAAACGAGAATATTCTTTGTAAGTTACATCTTTTCTGTCTGAAAACAATTATAAATAGTTAGCAATGTCGATGGGCTGGCATCATCATTCTTAACTTGACCGAGTAAGAGTCAAAAGCCTTTTGTCAACTCTATTTAGATGGATTATTTAACCAGTACTATAGCCATGTTACAGTGAGTGGGATTGCCCCCACAGAAAGTTGTAAAATTGTTGGCCTTCTATCAACAATAGCATTGAGATATTAGATTGTATAATTTTGTTTTGATAAGTAAGAAGTATTTTTATTTAGATTGTATAAATGGGAATTTCACCAACTGAAAAGAGTTTTCTGTAGTCAATGATAACTCTTCTAAAAAATTTGGCATCCTAGCAGTTTTAAAAACTCATTTGCTAATTAAGCACAGAAGAACAAGATAAAGAAAAAGGTTTTTAAAATGGTGGTCCCTATCTGCGTAACACCACTTCCCACATTAGGAATATGAATAATCCACATAGAGTGGGTAGGCTATAAAGGTAGTCATGGGTGCTAAGTCCCACATTCGCTACTTGCTAGATTAAGTTGAGTTTTATTAGTGATTCTGGAGAAGCTCCAAATTAACTAGTCATTTTGGGGATGTAGTCGATATAAGGCTACATGGTGTGAAGGTTAGCCATGTGATTTTGAAACACTGCATGACATATAGAAACGTCAAGAATTAAGAGGGGGAGTTTGTAATGCCCTAATGCTTCAATTGAAATATGAATAGTGACATAGAGAGAGTAGTTTTAAACGTAGTCATGGGTGCTAAGTCCCACATGGGCTTTTTACTTGGTAAAACTGGGCTTTAAGAGTGATCATTCTAGGAAAGTTTTAAATTAACTTGTCTTTTTCGGGTTATACACGGATGTGACTAGCGCCTAACTTAAATCGTTACAGTTTGTCTTGCTAGAGACAAACAAAACTGAGAAAAATGTTAACCCAAATAGTTTGCACGATAATGTTACACAAACACATAAAAAAACAACATGAACCAATTCATTTATTTATTTAGATTTTGCTTTATCAAGTTGAAATCAATCTCAGCCCAGCCACTGTATGGCAGACTTCATAGGTTCTTCAAACTTCCATTAAAAATAATTTCCCTTCTTTTTTCTATCCACAAACTGCAATCTAATCAAATTAAATAAATCATGCAATTCAGAAAGGATTTCAGACACATGCCAGAAAATTTGGCAAATTATCATCCAATAGGATTCAGTACACACCAAAAGGAAACCCTAGGATTTGGGTTTGACATCGAGATTTTATTTGATGTGTCTTTCCAACGTTTAAGTAAACAGTACCTTGTTCTTAACTGTAGCGTGGAGTAATCTTGCAATCTTCCAGTTTTAGTAAATTTTGTCACTTATATATCTGATGAAGTTTCACATTATAAATCAGCTGGTGCAGAGGGGCAAGCATTGGATGGCATAGTGATGATAACAGACCCTATCTTAAACAACGTGCCTTTGCGGTGTGTATCAGCTTGTTTGGCGTCTCATATCACTCATGTTTATTTCTTTGTTAGTCACTTATCATTACAAGAAGCGATTTTGTTGTTCATAACCTATTTGTTGAGCAGTGATGTAAACCCTTTTTTCATTTTTCAATCTACTTATCTTTTATTTGTTGGCCATAAACTATCTATTTCTGCCACCCCTCCCCATTTCTTTCGGTCGGTTTGCCCCATACGGTCTCTTTTGTTTCTATCCTTTTCTTTGGAATTTTCTTGTTCCAGTTAGCTCATGTACCTGAGCTATGCCTAGTTCTCATCAATAAAATAATATTTGCCGGTCATTCAAAAAATCTTGTTCCAGTTAGATCTATTTTTAATGTGATACCTGGTTCTCCTGCTGACAATTTCATGTTTGGGTTGGTGAAAGGCAGTCTGCTATTTGAACAGTTTTGGGAAGGATTTCAAAGGTGGACATTTTCACTTCCAGGATGGGGAACCAAGAACTATTGAGCCCTTGGCTGGAGTAAGTGAAGTTGGTTATGGCTCCTTATGGTATCTTTTTATTCAGTACTTGCCATCAATGAAGGGTGGAGAGTGTCATAAGCTTTGGATATGATCATCAGTTTATGATTATTCTATGTCTGAAAGGAAGAAATAATGAAAATTTCTAACCATTCACTGCAGTGCTTGAAATGGTTGTTTCTCAAGTTTAGTTGGTGCATTATTTGTCTTATAGAGTAATTTCAGTTAAGACCTGGCAAATAACATTATGTTATTTTGTTTCATCAGGATGTTGTGATGTACACAGCTGACGGCCACAACATTCATTCTGTTGATGAGGTACCCTCATTCCTTTCTCTGTCTCACTTCTAGGATAGAGAACTCAGTCTTCCATTGTAAGATGCAAATTAAAATCTAATGCGGTTTGGATATCCCTTTAAAATTGTCATAAGATCGTGGCTTGCGCTGTGCATGTTATTTGCAGTATTGAACACCTAGTGCTTCCACGTGTAGATGAAATATGGTATGTGGACTTGTTTCATTATTGGTGAATTGTATTTTTAAATGACATGTGAGTCACGTGTTTATTTATTTACTTGGTTTGATTCTGGTCTTTTAGGTTCTATATGAAATATCACTCTGTCCAGTGTGAAGTAGGTTGTCAAGACTTTAGGGTAGGTTCTACATTCAAATCTTGGGAAGTGAGAAAGGAAAAAAAGGGTTTTGACACTTGGTTTGTCAGTGAGGCTAGTAACAAGAATGAAAATTAAAATGGGCATGAGGGGGCTTATATATTGAACGTAAAACTATTTTTATTTTCTATGAACCAATCCAATTGGCTTCCTTATATGTATTCACACGTTCTTATTTCAAACAAATAGGTGGGATATATCATCCTGTATCTTGTGTCATTAATTTAAAATAATGTTGATTTTCCTAGTTAGGTTATACTCATATATATGTCCTATGTACTTCGGCTATATTTATAGGCTGTTATCTAATTAATGAGACTTTTTGATTACCTATCAAACAAAAATGTTGATTGCCAATATTTTTGTCTACATAAATATGCAGCCTCAGGCAACAACAGAGACACCACTTTCCTAGTTCTATGCCCATCTTTAAATAGAATTTTTGTAACTTTCAGATCTCTTTGGCATAAGTCCTGCATTAGCTTGACCAGAAGTTTTGACTTGGAATAGTTACATGGAAAAGATCTCATTATAAGTTAAACTTGTTGCAGTCCTTGGAGAGTCAGAATCCTTTGTATTCTGAGGTATATATAATAGTTGTGATGTGTATAGCTATGAAGATACACAAATATTTAGGTATGAGGATTTTGTGTATGGAGGCTTCATAGGTATAGTGACTTCGAATAGGTAACATTATGCGTTAAACATGTTGTGGTCCTTGGAGAGTTAGAATCCTTCGTATTCTGAGGTATATAGTAGCTGTGATGTGTAAAGCTATGAAGATACACAAATATTTAGCTAATGCGTTCAGGTATGGGGGCTTTGTGTATGGAGACTTCATAGGAATGGTGACTTCAAAAAGGTCACTGTTCCTTATGCCTTAAACATGCTTGGAGAGTCAGAATCCTTCATTTTCTGAGGTATATAATAGCTGTGATTTATATAGTTATGAAGATACATAAATATTTAGTTAATGGGTAAAAGGTATGGGGACTTCTTGTATGGAGACTTCATTTTTCTTGGACTTGGGTACAGCATTGGAGTACATCTAGGGTTCAGTCCAAACTTCAGCAAAAGTATTAAGTTTGAGATTAGAAAAGACAATGATGTACGATGATGTATATTTTGTCAAATCTACGATGATGTATGCTACCCCACCTACTCCGACCATAAACCCCTGATTGATTCTTGTCCAATTGTCTGAAACCCTGCCGAATAAAATGAGAAAACTTTCCGTCAATTACTATGCAGCAATGGTTTTGGAAAAATGTTGAAAATCTTCTTCTAAGAAAACATTCTTACTTTAGGTGCCAGTGGTATTTGTAATTTCAACTGGAGTTCGAACACTATCCCATTCCAACACCTGTTATATTGTCATTTTGTCATAGGCATGATGATGGTAAAAGTGAGACTGTGAAACCACAACGCCCCCAACCCGTTAGGGTTAGGTTCGTATATTTGAAGTTCTCAGAGGCGCCTAAATCGTAAGGTTACTAGAGTAATTACTAAATGCTTGCAGTGAATGATAAAAATAAAACATTATGGTCAATTGAAAAGATCATAATGCAGAGACATATGAGAAATGATAATAAGTTAAAGACATTTTACTGTTTTAGTCATCATTTTTATTAAAGTATTGCTGTGACATTGCACTTATTTATTTCCAAATTTAAATGAAATATAAAGAAGGTGATAGCACATGTTCTATTGCCTATGCCTAGCCTCCTCATGCTCCAGACTGCCCTTGAAACTCCTCTCTATGAAAACCTCTACTTATTCCATTGCCTGCCCATTTCCTCACCAAATCCCTGTTTTCTCTTTCTCCCCAAGTAAGACTCTTCCTCCTTCTCTTCCCCATATCCCTTCCTCTATATTCTTCCCTCATGGTTTTTCCTTTGTCAAGTGAAGCATCAGCAGTCCTGGTCACTTCTCACTGTGTCCTCCTCCTTCCTCTATTTCTCCACGTTTGGACCCAAGGTAAGCATTCCTTGTCTCCAAATTTAAATGTTGGTTGTAATTGCTTTCGTTTTTCTTGATTCTGGGTGTATACATGAATTAAATGAAAAGCTGGAAACAGAGCTGGAGATGAACGCTAGCTCAATGAAAGGAGCACCTTTCTTGGACTGTGAGTGACGAGACCAGATTAGAGCTAGAGGCGAGAAATGCAATGAAAATACTTCCTAACTTCTCGATATAAATTTCAAAATAAAGAAAAATAAATGTTGTTGCTTAGCAGGGCTTGTGTTTGGTGAGGCACTTAGCTTAAAGCTTTTACTTATGTGTCACAGTTCGGTTTACAAGGATTCTGGAGGTTCAGGACAGGGAGATCTTAGTTAAAATGAAGTACTTGTGTTGAGGTTGGGCTGGGCTCAGTGGCTTCTGTGGGCTCGGATTGCTAATGTTTTCTTTACTTAGTTTTATTGTATTTGTCTATATGGGCTTGGCTTGTTTTAGTAAAGCCCAGTTGCTTTATCCCCATTTATGTTTATTTGCTGTTAGGACTAAAGGCCCATGGCCTCTAGTTAGCTCCCCGTAGGATTTTTAGGATTTTCATGGGAGTATTTGTCCTCAGATGCTGGATGGTGCAAGACATTCTTGAATGTTATTCAACCTTCTTTATCATTTTCTCTCATTTATTCTCTCTTTTCCCTCTCATTTTTCTGGAGGAGCTCTCCTCGAAGAGAGCAAATCATTGTTACCTTATCAAGTTCTTGAGGTGTGTTACATTATGGTTGGTTGAATAGCCTGCTTCCTTTACCCTACGTTTCTGAAAGGCTTTGAATTCGACCAAACAAGCAATTTAAATCCTAAGAAATGTAAATGTGAATTGATGTAGGTACGGTTCTTTCTCCTACACCCTATTTTGAATGGGCATTGAGAGGCCTCAAAATTGATTCGCTCATGTTCCTTTGTTTTCATTTTCATTTATATCTAATCCTTTTTTTTTGCCTGTTCTGGCTCGGCTATGCCTCCTAGCCGAGCTATTCATTCTATTTAATGAAATTGAGCCATGCTGTCACCGTAGATCTTGAACCAGCCACATTTTCTGAGTTGTACCATCTGTTACCTCAGTTTGAATCTCGCCTCATGCTGCTATATTTTGGTATTTTGTTATTCCAAGTCTCAGCATTTTGTTATACCAAATTATCATCTGACAGATAATTGGTGGGGAAAGACTTACGCTTACGTTATGGTTTAGTCGTGATGCATCCCATGACGAGGATGCCAAACTTGTTTCCCTTCTCTCACAGAGGCTCTTACACAATAATGTGCCTGGTCCATGCCTACCATTGCTGGCTTCCAGTAACATGTACTGGTTTTCTTTGGACCAAATTTCTCATCGCCAGTTGGGTTTTGATATATGCTGGGCAAGACTGCATGTTCTTGGCTTTGATGTTTACTCGTATCAAGACAGAAGCTGTGATTCAGATTTGTCAGAGTTACTGGCAATGCCTCTGCAATTAGCAAGGGGTATTGAGCTGTTCAATGTGGAATTTGTCAACATTTTGCATGCTCTTCAGGTATTCTTTGAATGCTCCCTCAAAGTACTATTTTTTCCTCGTTGATGTTAATGGGATAACAAATGGTTATTGATCATATTTTTGTTGACTTCTAATGTCTCGTTTGTTTTTTTAGATGATATGAGTTAAAATTAAAGTTAAAAGTTAAATAAAATATTGTTAGAATATATTTTTTTAATATTATTTTTATTTTGAGATTTAAAAAAGTTGAATTGTTTATTTTATTTTGTGTGGAAATTTGGAAAAATTGTAATGATTAGATGAGATGAGAGAAATTGTGAAAATAAACTAGGCCTAAAAGAGTCGTGAGTTCTGCATGATGTTCTCTTTGCAACTTATATCGTATTTGATGCGGATTGATTTAGGATATTTATGCTTTATTTTGTAATTCAATAAATGAAGTCACAGTCTAAGTAGGATTAGGGTACATTCAGAATCTAGTTGATATTAGGAGTCTATTTGAAATTTTATCTTTTATTTGAATTTCATCTCATTTGGTGTTCTATTTTAATTAAGGCCTCGTTTGTTTTCAGAAAATATCTCATCTCATCTAATCATTACAATTTTCCTAACTTTTAATACAAAATAAAATAAACAATTCAACTTTTTCAAATCCCAAAACAAAAATAATATTAAAAAATATATTCTAACAATACTTTATTCAACTTTTTAACTTTAATCTCAACTCATCTCATCTTATTTGCGAAAATAAACGAGCCCTAAAAGTTATACTAAAATTGTTAGTCTATTTAAGCATCTTTTGCTCTTATAAGAAAACAAAATTTAAGCATCTTTTGCACCTAATTGAGAGATTTTGAATGGAATAAAATTTATTGAGAAAGTGATTTTTTCTCCCTCTTCTCTGTCTTCCTTGAACTTCTTCTCTATTCATTCTCTTCTCTTTAGCTTCTTCTTGCTGGCTCTCTCTCTCTAGTTTCTTTCTCTCCTAAGCTTCTTCTGCTTCTTTGTCATTCTCTCTGATTGCTTCTTCTCTCCTCTTGTTTCAAAACTTTTTTTCTATCTTAAGGTATTCCGTGCTATAACATATAACTGCATGAAATATCAAGCATTTTTTCCTTCTTTGTAATTGTTTCTTCTTTTTTATCCCTGTCTTCCCCTTCAAGAGAAATCTTGTATAAATGCTGGCAACAGGGTGGCTAGGATGAGAAATGATACTTACAGTCGTGAGTGTGCAAGCGCTGTGCAGTCGTTTTGAAAAAAGTGAATAAATATATGATCCACATGAAAAGAAATTAATTTTTTAATAGTGGACCCAATTCTTTTTCAAAGCGACTGCACGATACTTACGCACTCCACGACTGTACGTAACATTACTCGGCCAGGACAGTGGTTGATGTTTGTCATTCTGGCACGTTCCCTTGCATATATAGAGGTTTCGGGTTTATGTAAAAGCTGTTATTTGTGCTGGGAATCAACCCAGCCAAAGAAACTATTCAATAATTGCTTCTTCAAAGTTTAGGAGTGTTCTCCAATTGGCAGAATATAAGGACTCCGATTTCTGGGCAATTGTTATAATGTAGCACTTTTCTTTTTTAATATCTGCTTATAATAAAAGATTCTTTTTTAATGTCTTATTGAATTCTTCATGGTGAGAATTTTGTATAACGAGATTTTTTTAGAACATTGAGGTCTCATTTGGTTACGCAATTCAGATAAGTTGAGATTAGATGTTTTGTTGAAAGTTGAATAAAATATTGTTATAATATAAATTTTTAATATTATTTTTGTTTTGAGATTTGAAAAAGTTGAATTGTTTATTATATTTTGTGTGGGAGTTTGTGAAAGTTGTAATGATTATATGAGATAAGATGAGATGGTGATAAGATGAGATGGTTTCCAGCCAATCACCTAATGCTGCTGTCTCGGTATATTTTTGCTAAGAACTGTGCATTCCCTTCGTCACCATTTGCATTAACTACCCGTCTCCATTTGCATTAAATACCCGTCTCCCAATCTTTCTATTTGCTTTAAAACGGCTTTCTATTCAGGATTTCTAAACCGGAAGCCATTCAATTTGCTGAGCAGGTTGCGCAGTTTTACTATTGGAAAGCCTCTACGATGCATACATCCAAAGTCCAAATAGACCATGGAAAGGTGGGAGTACTCTCTCAATCGCAGATGGAAAAAATTAATCGGTTGAAGTCTGTATTATCGAAGGATCATCAGCAGGCCGAGATGTTCTTCAGCTGCATGATTAGCAATGAAAGCAGACAATATATGTTTGATTGGGCAGATTTTGCTTCTACTGTTGCTGCATGGGAAGATTATTCCTCGAAGTTACATGAAGAATTTCTTAGAAGCTTACCATACTGGAGGACCCATCAATCAATATTTGAAGTTCAATCAAATGGATCTTTCTGACCAACTTGTACATTCTTTTAATTTAACCTACTCGAAATGCATGATACCAAAAATTTACCCTCTGCCTCTTTTGGGTTTTGATCTGCTTTAAAATCGAGCAAGAAATTTGGTTGATTTTCCCAACTAGAAGTGCTTGCTATACTTAAAAATGGACGGCAAATCATGAAACTATACTTATTTTATAAAAAACAAAATAGAAGGAAAAAGTTATTGAAATATTTTTCAAGACAAAGCTAGGGGATCGAGAAAGGTGCTCTGCATTGTACCGACAAGTGTGATTGCATTTTTTTTTTCAAACATTTTTTAAACACTAAATATTAAGAAGAAAAAGTCACAAACTCACTAAAAAATTAATTTTTTAATCATTAAGTATAAAAAATATTGGTCATTTTGGAGGGTACCATTCTCGATCTCCAAGCATTTTATTTATTTATTTATTCAAGCAAAAAGAAATCAAGCAGAAATTTTTCCAAAATCAAAGTAACAAACCCAAGTATAAGATCGATTTGTACTTGGATCGAGCATTTGTATTGGATTTGAAATCCTTAAGGTTATAGTTTGTCCTTTGGAGAAGATGAGACCCACGGATGTAGCCATGGAAAACGGTTGTGGTCCTTTTGTTGGAGATGACAAGACTAGGACTAGGGCCATGACCCACGGGTCCATATTGTTGAGTGGTAGTGTGCTCATCAATGTCGTCAAGTGGCGTTGTTCTCATCAGCGTAGTAGGGTGGCTTTGCACATCAATGTTGTTGTGAGGACCGCGTCGAATCAAATGAAGAGATCTCCTCTTGCAAGCAAAATACTGGCAACAAGGAGGTAGTTGGGAGGGCAACGTGCAATCGATCAAGGAGTAAGGTGAGCAGCACATTGTAGACATTATAGAGAGTTTGGCAGATGTGAGATATATCATAGGGCAATGAAGGATAGTTCACCCAACAACAAGCGAGCAAATGATGTCCTGACCATACAATGACGAGCAACAAACGAGGACAAGCTCAAAGTAGACATGGAAGCTCTCCGAGATAACACAGAGGTGCTCAGAGGGTGGTAGGTGTCATACCTAGAGCCCCATACTTCACCAGAGACGTCATATTTGGGGTAAGCTTGGAGAAGACAGACTATTGACCTCCAGGCAATATCCTCTGATCTCCAAGGTATGGTGCAGCACCACGTAGGAGACCCTTACTAGGGGAAGGACTGCGAGATTGGATCCAAGGCAAGATGCAGGAACGTGCTAGCCTTGGTCCTATCAGTCACTCAGTCTCTACTATTTTTAAGTCCAGAGGGCAAATGGACGGTTAAGATCAGAGGTCTCTCATTCAAACATGTCAGAAGTCAGAAGAACGTCAAGACTGTGGCTGATAGTCTTGTTGTATAAAACGACCTTGGACAAGAGTTAACCTGTTAGTGTTGAGATATGAAGTCTCTACTCTTTCTTCTAGTCAGAATCGTCAAGAAAGCAAGTGACTGTAGGCCTTTAGGACGAGAGGATTGACACCAGCACAACCGTAGAATTAGAAATGTTGTTCACGTAGGTTAGCTCCTATGACCAGACATTGGGAATATGGGGTGAATGTTTGTAAGTATGTTTAGGGTTTGCATATTCTGTAATCTCACCTTTTTCTTACATACAAGTACATTCCTTTTCCATTATATTTATTGGGTATCTTTACGTTATGATTTTGAGATGATTTGAGATGTTATTTGAGACAATTTGATTCCAAGTATCGTGTCTTACTGTGTGTCTAATAATCATAGATGGGTTGATGAGTCCTCGAGCCATTCTTATAGCACGTTGCCCCGAGTTTCATATGGGTAAATGGATTTCCCGTGATGATTGGGGTGGGAGGTCTTTGTATTGGCCTTAGTTGTTAAGACGGGTAGAGACAATCCCCGGGTTGATCATGCATGGTGTCCTTTGTTATGTGTTGACTAGGTAGAGTGATTCCCCTTCAGTTTTGGCAACTGAGTTCACACGTTGACCTGGAAGAGGGATTGCACGTGTCGAATGGGTGGAGTAATTCTTCGTTGGTACTTATGTGATAAGATCTTGTGATTTTACAAGTTTTGATAATAGGGTGATTCCTCCCCCTGCTTATATAATTATGATTTGCTTAGAGGATGATTTCTTGATATGACTAAGAATCCTTATGTTTTGCCCGGAGGGTGATTTCTTGCCACGCATCACTATGTGTATTCTTAGTTTTATTTTACAACAATTGTTGCGTGTGTAATTATTACCATTGCCTATCGTTGTTAGTACTATCATGGATTTTTTAGCTTACCGTGGTGGTTCGACCTGTGGTTTCGTTCATCGGAGCTGTAAATCTTGATGCAAATTTAGCCCAAGAGGATTTATCTTGAGGAAGGAAAACCATCCCAGCCTGAGGAGTAGGTACTAAGGCTTGTCTCCGACTAGTTATTATTTGCATTATAATATGTTTATTTTAATTAGGCGAGGAACCCTTTACAATTCATTTTGTTTTGACGTAAGTTATGAACTGATGATGATGTACAATATTGTTTGGGATGAAGTGATAGTGATGTAACACCCCACCTAAAAAGCTCCTTAGGCCTTGATCTTAGTAGCCTTAATTCTAGTTAATTAGGAGTTGGGCTATTTGAGTATAAGAGCATTTTTTATACTAGAGTTGGAAAAAATGGCCGTATACTTTGAGTTTAGTTAGAATTATTAAGATTCTAGTGCAATATTGATTTTGAGGAAAATAAAACTTTTGGAGCTTGATTGGTTTAGTAGTATTATTTTGGAAAATTTTTAGTGCTTTATTAATTTTGAGGAAATGTGCCAAGAGGCCAATGTTAGAATGACAAGTAGCATATTAGAGATTTTGCAACCTTATTGGGCTAAGTAATTTGGGTTAAAAATTTGATGGATTTAGGAAGGCCCTAGATTGGCTTATAGGCCCAAGCTTTTTGGTTAAAAAGGCTTAGGAGAGACATTAAAGACTTGGGCCCAACTTAGGAAATATAAGACTTTATGCTTCACTTGATGGACACAAGACCATGGGCCTAACTTATTGGACATGAGAAATTAGACCCAACATAGAAAGCATAAGGCCACTGGGCCCAACTTAGTAAGATTTAAGACTTTGGCCCAATTGAGGAAAGACCCAAAGATTGAGAACCAACTTGCGGACCATTGAGGCCAAATATAGGCCTGATAAATCTAGACATAACACCCATGTATAAGCCCACTCTTAAGCCCACAACCAAGACTTGTTCATATGGCACATTAAAAACCCAAGCCATGAAGCCCAAGCCTTTTATTTCATTTCATTCTTCCAAATGGGATCCACATACATCATACCATTAGTTTTCCTTCTCCCACAACCAAACCACACGCTCCTAGGGTTCCTATTCAACCTTGGTTAAGCTTTTAACTTGAGTTAAAGATCACTATTCATCTCACTCATGAATAGTAACCCAAACATCATGATTTTTCATAGTTTTCTTGAAACCTTTTTCTTCATTATTTCAAATCTAAATTCTTTGTTTTATGAACTTGTTTTGCATCACTCTTAGACAACTCTTGAAGGTTAGAACTAACCCACCCATGTTACTTGAGTCAAAGACATGTCATTGCCACCACAACCCACCAATCGGCTACTTGGTGCAAAAACCATGCAGCCCCTTCAACTACCAAAGCCACACCCCTTCCACAAATTTTTCAAGAGTTTTTCGCACCACTCAACCCTCATGATGTCCCCTAAAACCAGACCTAAGAGTTGGCCAAAACAAATTTCACAAGCAAAGCCAAAAACCCAACTATTTCCCCTAGAAAGTGTAGTTGAATTCAAACAGGTTGCACCTTCATCTTTCATTAATTTTCTGCACCTATTTGCCTCGCTTCCTATAACACCTCTCCTAAAAAGCCTATTAAGACTTAACCATTAGCTCCCTTAATCTTAGTTAGCAAAAGATTGTTATTATTGTTGGAGAATTTTTTTGGGATTATTTTTAGCATGAGAATCACATTTTTTATTTTTGGAAGGATTTTAGTATTATATTATATTTTAGATTAATTGCCAAGAAGCCAATTGTAACAAATCGACCCAATAATTTTAAGGTCGAGATATTAATAATTTTTATTGGGCCTAAATTATATTTAATGAGCCATATTGGATAAGCCAACTAGCGATAAATTATTGAGGTTGATTAAGAGTTTTAATCAGGCTCAATAACTAGGTTAAATCCCATTTATTATTTTATTGAAGGAGTTTGACTCATTTTAGAATTTAAAGATCGGCCATTAGAAATTTATTTGAATTTAAAATCATCACTGATTGAACTCCCCTGCGCAGTCTCAGTCACTACCAATCATATATTAAATGAATTACTAGATCATATTTTTAAATTCAAACTCTATTCTTGAATGATTGTGACCGAGTCCAACTTGAACTTGAACTTGTTGGCATCCTATTCTAGCAGGGACACAACTTTACAAATCATCTTCATGTTAAAACTCTTTAACTGAGTCCAATCAAACTGGTCGTCATCCTCTCCCAAATGTCTCTATAAATATCTTTATTCCGCATGTTATTTGAAAAAAATCCAGAAACCTCCCAGTCCAGCACCGTGATTTATTTTGTGTCAGAAATTTTAGTAAGCAGCACTACAAGGTAAGTAGTTTAATCATAAATTAGGATTAGCGTACATTAGATAGTTTATATAAATTATTATTAAAGCTAGTTCTTTCGACTAGTGTTAACGTACCACACATGTCATGATATATGCAAGCACATCATTCGTCATGTTTCATTCCGCAGATTATAGTTATGTATGTATTATTCTCTCACGTTGCATAAGGCACGTAAGGTTTTATAAGATCAAGTGTAAGATAAGCTTATAGCAGTTAATCATATGGCCATTTAGATGCATGGTACCAATACGATTTATGGGTGGATGTGCAAGCTACAGAGTTAAGCGTGCTCCACCATAACATGCTAGAATACTATTAACGGCTCCCCTTGCGGTCGTAGGATGTGGAGTCGGTCCAAAACCTTGCATACAAGGTTAAGTGTGTGGGCCAGTAAGATAAGTATGATAAGTCAGATAATTTAAGAAAATGTATGCATGACATAAGCATACGTAGGAATGATCATGATTTTAAATTTTCAGCATAAAGTATTTTTTGAAAAATCTTATGTTAAGTTTGTTTACGTTATGATGGGTTTCTTATTGAGTCATCGACTCATTTTAGTTTATTTTTAAGTTTTTAAACCACCCTAGGTCAGGAAAATTATGAAGATAGAGCTGTAGGATGATACTTAGTCAAGGGAGGCGTGACAATGGCCGAGATCATGTACATAGATTTTAAGTTATGATTTTTTTGGCACTGTGTAACACCCTGCCCATTTATCCTTATAGATTAACTCTTAGATCAATACTAGAATTTAGAAGACTAGCTCCTTAGAGTAAGTAGCCAACGACCCTAAGAGATTTAGAAAGAATTAAATTAAATTTAGAATCTTGGTTAAGAGCATTGATCGATCACCACACAATTAGTGATCTTGAAACCATGTTTTAAACTTATTTTTTTATTCTTATAATTTCTCATCCTTTTGCTCTAAAATTTCCTTGTTTGGTTATCTATTTCTATTACTCATAGATCATATTAGAATTTTAGATAAACTTTTACACATGTCATTTAGGGTAATGACATGTCAAACCTCAAAACCATACCAATCGGCACCCATGTGTACTTAAGTGTGCAATGGACTATTGTGCCCCTAGCTCGAATATTTTTATACCATTTTTTATCAAGGACATTTCTATCATTGGCCCCTCATTTATTGATGAAATTTCCTACCCAACTTGATTTTTGAAAACCTAGCTAAAACCCCAAATTTTTGTCCAATCCGAAAATGCCCTTGAATTTTCGGCAACCACCCAAGAAAATTCCCCATTTATTTGATTTTATTTGATCACCACTTCACAACCCAATCTTACCGTCTACCACCTAAAGAGGATACTGTAGTATGCCTTAACTAGCCACAAATTGCCAAGAGGATAGTCCTAATGAGCAAGACAAAAGATTTTGCCTTGTGAATTACCCCATACCCGGCGGCACCATTAACCCTTAAGCATGACATTAATTGCACCACCCTTTCACCGCTACCACACGGCAAAGCCCCTCTCCCCATAGCCATTTCAGCCTACTCTAAGGTGCAATGATAACCAAGCTAGCCAACCACCTAAGGAGGATCTAGGCTAGGTGACATCATCACCACTGCCCAAACCCCCCAATGGGAGGCCACCTTGACAACGCCACACACACCCCTTGGAGCCTATTTTAACTCCACTCCACCCTCACTTCTTCCACACTTCACTTCCTCAAACTCCTTTGAGTGTTCCTGAGAGTTCTCATCCTCTAGTTCTTTGAAGTTCTTAAGTGTTCTAAGTGAGTTCTTGAGTTGTGAGCTTCAAAGGCTAAGAAATCTTTGTAAGTTTTCTCTCTAGATCTTAGTTTATATGTTAAGTTGTGGTTTTGAGTGTTAGCGTTACTTTTGGGTCATTATAGCATGAGATGCCATGTTTAGCTAGAAGTTGAAATATTGGTGGATACGTTTATTGTTTAAATTGTTTCGGGTGAAAATATTAGTTATGCCATGCCTTGATAATTCATGATATGATTTGAGTATGTCTTAGAATAATTTTTGAAGGTTTAGTTTGAGGCTAGAAACATGCCATAATAGGTTTTAATCCCAACCACATTGTGTTTATCATCAAAGCATGCATGGTTTGACTTTTAATCATGCTTCATTTGAGGAAATTGACTTATTTTATTTAGGCTTGAAATATGAACATTTAAAAAACCTTCTGATTGGGATAAGAAGAATGCATGATTTAATTCTAGCATGTCATTGATTGAAAGGTCATATCATGCATCACTTGAGGTTTAGCTAGAATTTAAGGATTTTATTAGGCATGACTAAGTGTTGGGATGAACTTGCTCAAAGTTAAGCTTTTACTTCGTCATTAAGGATTTATAGTGATCATTTTTTATTGGAGGAATTTTTCATGCATGCATTCATGAGGATCGATAGTCAAAATTTCAAATAGGCATTAACTAGAGAGCATGCCACGAATTGAGGATGAATAGGCTAAGATCACTTTGATTTTTTTTTAAGGCATAGACGGTCTTAGAATGTTTAAGATATGAGGACTACGAATTTTGCTTAAGATTGAAGAGCATTTGCATTAGAAGCAATATTTGGAAGATTAGGGGTATTTTCATAATTTCCCTTTCATCTAAAAAATTTGATTTTTCCTTAAGCTAGTATAGATTCTAACTTAGTACAATTTTTATCATAGCCACTACCTCACTTCCAACTTCAACAGTCTGTAAGTTGGCCTCTAACTTACACTTTGATGATTATTTATGATTTATTGATAAATGCCGCATTCATTTTATAACTGTCTTTTTGAGCATGAAATGTCACATCTTATGTTCCATTTTTGTCATTTTGCATACAACCATAATTTTTGAAATGTGCCACATACATGCATATTATGAAAATCATTTTTAAAAGCATTGCATGAAAAATTATTTTATCATGACCCCAAAGGCTAGGATGGGGAAGTATCCTGGTGGAACTCCTCTATCCACTCTAGAGTGATTAAATATGGAGTGGTGACCCTTGGGTTGACGAAGAACAGTCAACATGATTCGAATGAGTTATTTTTAAAGAACGCTAGAGAGAAGTCATAAGTTACGACACCTAATGGTGGTGGGTGTGGCGCCCCCAGCCCCCGCTTTGGATTGGACAGTGATTGAGACGTTGAGACGTGTAACACAATGCTACACACATTTCGTACATGACAGATAATATGCTATGCATCTAAGTACACCAGTAGTATGCAATAACATAGCAGCGAAAAAATAGTAAAAGTCGGATAAACTAAGCAACGCGATAAGCAATTGTAAAGCACATGGCACCATACTAATATTATATTCCAAACATTGTCGAAACGTAAACATGTGTCATAAAGGCATAATATCCCAAAATCATAAAGTATAGTTTAAAGCTCTCAAAACACGGGACCTCTTAAAAGACATAGTTCCATAAAAGTTGAAGTCTAAAACTACTATTTTCCTTCTTTTTTTTTTTCTTTTTTTTTTTTTATCTAAAATAACTTAAGCTGCCGTAGATTTGGGCTTCACACGTTTTTCCAAAGCCTTATCCTTATCCCAGTTGTTATGCCGCTCGAACTCCACAATGAATTCAAGTATACTAGTGATCTCCCAGTTGATGGCCTTGAGTTGCTCTAGGATGGAGGGCTCAGGCCGATTCACAGCCATCTTAGGCACAATCCTTCGGAGGAGGAAGTGTTGTTCTCTTCCTCTTGGTCATGGTCATCGTTTACTAAACCTGTTACAACTTCTACCATTTCAGTTAGGAAATGGTAGTGGAAACTACCATAATGAGATTTCAAGAAATCTCAGCAAGTAATCACACAACATACCACAGTTAACACAAGCATACAAAACGTATATCATGAAATGCGTGCTGGACATGTACTTGACTTATGCCTTTGACCAGAACTTGACTTATGCACTTGACCATTTTAAAAAAACTTGTAACAGAGACTTAAGGCAGGTTTGGTACTCAAGACAAAACACAAAATTTTCATCTCATCTCATCTCATCATTACACATTTTTTAAATCTCCATACAAAATATAATAAACAATTCAACTTTTTCAAATCCCAATACACATTTTTCAAATCCCAAAACAATAATAATATTAAAATATAATATTTTAAACTTCAAAACAAAACACAAAATTCTCATCTCACCCCCCAAACTTGCTCTTAAGCTTTTCATAAAAACTTCTTAACTTTTTCTTATTCACGTGAACTTATTCAAAACTTGCCTTATCAGCACATATCACAAGATTTGCATCGAGTGATCCTTAGCACTTAGGCTCATATTCTTATTCAGAGGGTGGACACAACACGGTTCCCTTTAGCATCGCGTGTTCCTACTAGTTACCGCACCATCAACGGTCCATGCACCATGATGAATACGCCATAAACAGAGATTCATATTAACTCGACTTTATTTCATCGGGTTACATGCCTTATGCACCCACTAGCATTAGGCACTTCCTCACTCCGGTATCCTTTGAAAAGAATCAATTCGGGGCTCGTCAACGATACTTTGTTGACCCAGGGGTTCCATTAGGCATTTCACACTCCATTCTTAAACACTCTAGAGTGGACAAAGGAGTTCCACTAGGACATTCCCCCACCCTAGCACTTGGGGTCATGATAAAACTTATAAACGTTTTCTTTGAAAACACTTTTTTCCGAAATGCATGTGACATAAGACTTATAACATGCTTACTTATACTTGGACATATGACATGTGAAATGCCATGCATGAAATAACCAAGCATAACATGTTCATTTTATAACATGATAACATAAACAATATAAGATATCAAAACACATACATGGAATCATGAGAACTTGCTTAGGCCAAAACACATGGGCACAAAAACATGAAGATTCATCACTTAGACATGTTCCAAACTTCAAGCATATAATATAGAAATCAAGACATAGTGAACCAAAACTTGAAATCATAGGTTTTTTTCCGAGGTCCGAAACTTCCAAGTCATGTTCAAACTGAAACATCATGTTGCATAAACCATCAACCTTAATCAAGTGAAAACCGAAACTTATAGGAGTATTTCATGGCATTTTCATCACAAATCCGAAACAGATAATTCATTCCTTAGAGTTACTCAAGATCATATTAGCATATTCAAACAAACAATCAAGAGATAGCAAACAAAACAATCAAAACCATGGAAGGATTTATACAAATATATACGCTTTTAACCAAGAGTAAGTTGAGTGTATACTTACGAAAATCCACGTAAAGAAATACTAGCAAGCTGTAAATCAGAACATACTATATTAGAAAGAGTATCTAAAACCCTACCTCATGTTCTTGAGTGTGTGTGGTTTTCTAGGGCATTACTTGGTCTTAAACCACTCGGCTTCTAGGGTTTTTGGGTTAAAACACCTTCATTTCACTCATGAAGTAAAACAAAACATAAAGTAAGCAAAGATACATGTGGTGGTCGAAAACAAGGAGGATGAACTCCCCCTTACTAATCGGCTTCAAGGGTTTTCTTAAAAACCTTAAGTCATTTTTCCAAGAAAACGTTAGAAAGTGTGGGTGTTCTATCTTTCTCAAAGTCTAATGAGATTTGAATCTTATTTTCAGATTGAGAAGTGACATGTGTGTGTGCAAGACTCAGTGGAAGCCGATCCTTACCTTGCTAATCCTTGGTGGTGTCGAAATCCCTTCTCTTGCAAGGATCCTCCTTGTTTGGCTGGAAAGAAAATACAAGAAAGTGAGGGAACTTTCAAATGAACATGGGAGAATTGTGTGGAGAGAGTGAGAGCTCTTGCAATTCTGAAAAGATGGCAAGGGAAAAGCCCCTTGGCGTGAACCCCTTCCTTTTTATAGAAGACCCTTCAGTTCCCTCCTTGGTTGCTTCCAAAATCCTTATATGGATGACAAGTGGCATAGGTTTCTTCTTCCCATTTCCCTTTTTCTGAAATGCCTCTTGGATTTTCCCACTTGGATTGCATTGGGAAGAGACATCTTGGGAGGTGGCATGTAGGGTTCCTCTTTCCTTGGCTGAAATTCCCTTCTATCCCCTTTATGCCCTTCCTCTCCTTAAACAAGTAAATATTTCTTCAAGGGTAGCTTGGTAAAACAATACATACCTTTTCTTTTTCCCAACAAGTAACCTTTGGCATGGGTGACAAGTGGCATTGGGCGTGTGCCATAGCCCTAGGCCTCCACTCCTTCTCCCTTTCCCAAGATGATGCTTCATCTTCCAAGTGCTCCTTCCCTAGGTGACCTTTTGTGAACCATTGATCCAAAATAAACTAAGTGACAAGTGGCAAGTGAATGGGATGCTTGGGAGTGTGCTAGTCGAAACCCTAAGGTTATACTTGTCCTTAATACAAAAGTCCATTCACATAATCTTCTAGAAACTTAGTGCATGATTGACACTTGGCAAAAGTTGACCAAATTCAAAATCCTATGTTCCTCCCTTTGGTTTCCTGTGCAAAACTTATAGAAAAGCTCCATTTCACTTCCCAAGGCTTCCCTTTCCAAGAAATCTATCTTAGAACTCGAATTCTGAACAAAACAATGGGCTAGGCATGCAAGCCATTCTTGGTGCTTTCCTACACCTCTCTATCCCCCTTAACCCACTATCAAGAATAGATTCAAGGTGTAACATTCTCATGACACATGGCACTAGTGACTTATAATTGAGTCATAAACTATTGGACCTGGGTTTCTAAATAGGGCCAAAATTACAAAGTAAACTAAGGACACTCTCTTCTTGGGCTCAAGTTACCACATCAAAGATTCTAAGGCCTTCCAAAGTAACTAAGGCTCCTAAAATTCTATGGCAACCTAGAATGAATTCTAAGGGCCAAGCGTAGACAAACTCGGGCCATCACATCCTCCCCTCCTTAGAAAAAGATTTCATCCTCGAAATCGGCACCGCAACCGTTAATCAAAACACTCATAAGAAGAAATTCTGGGTTAATACCTCTTCCATAAGCGGCCGTAGACTTCTCGAACGATGTTGAGGATGAGGGCATTTCATTTGCCTCCATGGTCACAGAATCCTGTGAAAAGTAAAATATAGCTTCCAAGTCATAATCAAAATACATATTGACTTGCATTTTGTTCAACCTATGCTCTATCTCAAGCTCCGTGTCCTTGATTGGTTGACCTTCTTTATGGAAACAAATACGATCCACAGATGTATCCGAGGTCTCAAAAGGTATGAATTGACTTGCACGTTCTTCTACTATGCGACTCAGTTATGCTTCTGGATCGAAATTGCGCAGATTTCTTCTTTTTGCTTCCTTCGAGATACTCCACAGTTGCCGTTCCTCATGTGGTAATGGTCGTCGAAAATGAAGCCTTCCTTGAGCATCTGCATCCATCACATGAGTGCGATTATGCTTAAACATCTCCATCTGTCATGATTGTTCCGCTATCGCTTATTGTTTTCTTCTAAGGCAATCTCTAATATGACGTTCTCTTCGTTCTCTCAACTATGCCACTGAAGAAACAGACATACGTGGGGTCCTTCTAGTTAGTGCCATCCCTGATGTAGCACCCGGGCCAATTAAACCCAAGGCCGTTCCATTGGAGTCTCTTGTTTCTTTTTTTTTTCTCTCTCTTGTTTTCACACAGCAAAGTAACCTCTCCTCCCCCACGACATCGTTTGCAGTGAGCTTTTCTCATTTTATCTTCTCAACCGTTTTTCAATTTTAGTTTCTGCACTTCCGAAGTTTGCTCCACCATGGTTTCCAAAACCTCCCCGTCTCTAATGTATCTTTATCCTCTCCATGCACACGCATGTCTCCCTCATTTCTCTAGGGTTTTCGTATCGCCCTTTTTATATAAATTTATGCACTTATCATCTCATGCACAAAGAGACTGCTGAAACATAGTTACTGCCCTCTTCAGCCTTTTCCCCGTCGTTGCCTCCCAACACCCACTAGCTCAGCCACACACGATTATTTCACAGAGTCATCTCTGCATCCTCGCGTGACCGTCCACCACCCCATGCACCACCGAAGGGTAGCCACTGCCCAGGCCATGCGAATGTAAACCCCTACACCACCAACCAATGCTGCCGCGACTGCAAGAAGACGTTGCTGCAACCTCTGTTTTTCCTAGTCAAAAACAGAGCAACAACGTGTGAGGGCCAAAGCTTGATTCGACCACCCTATTCAGAGCCGCATCTCTCACAAGAGTCTGTCGAAGATCAGGAGAGCCACTGTAAGCAATCGGCTAGCCACGTCCCATCCACCTTGTGCAATGTCGCAGGCCTCCTCTTCGTCTCACGGTAAGTTTCCGTTTCCTTTCACACGCCGTACTCTCTCCATCTCTCCCTCATTCCTTAAATGTGTTTGCTCATCAGTTCTCTCTCATCACTCTCTCTCTCGTGCTCAGTTGCTCAGCTCGACGACATCTTCTCCGCACCGCACCCAGCTCCGTCCCAGCTCTTCCTCTCAGGGTGAGTATCTCGCGTTCCCTCCCTTGCCATATGTACGTAGCCTCTGTTTTCCTTCAAATAATTTTTGGTTTACGTAAGTATATTACTTGGTTCTAACTTCTAAGTATATTTTACACTAACATTTTTAATTACTTTTTTACCCTTTGAGCTACAAGTTTTGCTAAGGTGTATTAAAAATTTTATATTGTGCTAATAAACTGTTAATTAATTATAATTACAGAAAATTATTTTAACATGTTATTAAGTAAAGATTTATTTTAAAAGTAAATAATATTGGTGTAATGTTATTTTTACATTTTAGATATGATTTAGTCTATTTAAAAATAGTTATGGTTTATTTTAAAATATTTTGGGATAATTATATTATCCAGTATTAAACTTTATAGTTGGTTTTCAATAATAAATAGGTCTGAGTTTTAAATATTTTTGTCATTGTTATTAAATCAACAGGGATGATTTTAGAAAGTGATGATTTGAAATTTTAGGTTTTGAGGATTTTAATAGGTTATTTTAGAAGCGTATGATTGAATATCGGAATATGAGATTAATTGGAAATTTATGAGAATTATGTGATTATTTATAGGTGACGATTAATTATTGTTCGACATTTTGAGGAAAATTTTGAAAAAAACTAAGAAGTCCAGGTAAGCGGGGTTCCTATGCTAAGCTTTACACGAATTATTGAGACTGAGGTTGACTTTTTGAAAACTTTGCATATTTTGTGATGAAATGAGAACCTGGGAAAAACAAAACCAACCTTGGTAGTTTATTTGCATACTCATGAAATCTGTGTGGAAAAGGAAAATTATTTCCTGACATGCATTGTGTAGACATGAGCTAAATTTTGTTATGATGTCTCTGAAATATGAAAAATAGTGATATTTGAGTATTCTAAAAAATTGTGTATTTATTTAGAAAGATGCTCCGACTTTTGTTTTCAGTATGTAAAAATGACCTGATTATGTTTTGTTACTCTGTTTTATTTTGATATGGCATCTGAAAACCTTTGCCATGGTGTACTAATTTTGTATTTGACTCTGTCTCTGCTCTGCTCTGTTTGGGTTGGTACCAACATCTCTGTCCTTGAGTGCACCCACTTTGGAAACAAAGTGGTTTTATTGTGGTCTTTCCTGTGTGCACACTTGGGGCTCCGAGAAGAATAAGGGAAAGATTTCACCTTTGTTTCTGCCCGGTTTGGCCACCGGGGATAGCACAACCCTACCACGTGGGTAAAACATGGTCTTTGCTCTGTGAGATGCTCTGTTTTGATGTGATGATGATGCTCAGGTTATGTGATGCGAAAGTACTCTGGATTTTATGTGTCTTAAAACCATCGCTTTGTTACTTTCAAAAACATGTTTTGTTTTGCATGATAACTCTGGAAAATATTTTGTTCTAAATACTGTACTTTGTAAATGCTCATGTTTGCACACTAGCATATGTCCTCTGCTTACTGAGTTGTTGATAACTCACCCCTTTATCTCCATATATTTTTTTGATAATTTTGATGGTCCAGCTGGAGAACAAGAGTAGGAAATTTTAGCAAGGTGTGATGATCATAATGGAATAAGTGTCTGAGGGTACAAGTGCGTATTGAGAGTCATAGTCGTAAATTGATTTATTTTCGGTTATTTTGATTTGATGAATTAAGGATATTTTTGAGTCTTTGGAGAGTTTTTAATTTATGTTATTGAGAATTTCTTTATTGTCCTTATGAAGGAACATAGATTTTTGGGTTGAGTAAATGAATTGATATTTTTTGAAAGTTTCTGGATTCATAGTTGTGTTATAGAAGTTGATATTAAGTATTAAGAGCTAACTCTTCGGACATCTGGGATCAGAGCGTTACAGTTGGTATTAGAGACTGGTTTGAATTCTGCATACTATAAATCTTGGAGGTTTAGATTTCTGTGGGTTCATAGGATGTAAACATTTCAGTGTAGAAACTTAAGGACTTTAAGTATGATCATGTGGATACTTAAGTTTGAGCTTCTAAAAAAAACCTTATTATTGATTTTGATGGGATTTGTGGATTTAGATTTTGCAAATTCTAAGAAATGATTTTTTTATAACATTTCAGGTTTTAGATCCGGTAAGCTTATTCTGTAATCTGTAGGACATGACTTGGGATGTGATCGATGGTTTAGATTTTGAAGTTGACATAAGCTTGATTAAAAGTCAGGTTTGAGGTTCTGCAGACTATAAAACCTATGAGGTTTTACACACACTTCATCCCAATACAACGGGGATCTGCATTTTCTTCCATATAAAGCCTCGTAGGGTGCCATCTGAATGGTAGCCTGAAAACTATTATTGTAGGCAAATTCCACCAAAGGTAGGTGACTTTCCCAATCACCACTTAGCTCCATAACACATGCTCGCAACATGTCTTCCAAAGTCTGGATTGTATGTTCCGTCTATCCTTTGAGAAAGTTTCTTCCATATAAAGCCTCGTAGGGTGCCATCCGATTGTATGTCTTCCAATCGGTCAATTCGAGAAAGTTTCTCCATAGAGTTCGTGTTAGCTATGGGTAGAAAATGCGCGCTCTTAGTCAATCGATCGACTATAATAATCCATATCGAATTCTTTCATGAAGATGTCCTTGGCAGACCGATTACAAAGTCCATTGACACATCATCCCATTTCCACTTTGGGATAGGCAATGATTGTAGTTCACCTGCCAATCTCTGATGTTCGACTTTTACCATCTGGTTGATGGAGCATTTTGCCAAAAATTATGCTACTTCCTTCTTAATTCCATCCCACCAAAACCGACCTTTTAAATCTTGGTACATCTTTGTACTGCTAGGGTGCACTGTGTGAGGGGTGCAATGAGCCTCCATTAGTATCTTTTCCTTAAGTTCAACGATGTTAGGATTTACTTTCCTCTCCTTATAAAAGAGCAACTCATTCCTTCCAATAGAGAAATGTTGTGGTCCTTCTGATTTCAGAATCTTATGTCGAAGCTTCTCCAGTTTCTCATCTTTACTATCCCTTTAGGATTTCTTCGTCAGTCATAGATACGAACTCTTGTACTTCTGCAAACATGGCATCTCGCGACGGATCACCAATCATTAGGTTCCTCAATTTTGCTAAGACCGATGGTAAGTCTATCTGAGCCTTGAGGCTAAGTGCGTCAGCTACAACGTTAGCCTTACTAGGGTGATATTTAATCTCACACTGATAATCACTAATGGTCTCCACCCATCTCTGTTTCCTCATATTCAGTTTTTTCTGAATGAACAGGTACTTGAGACTTTTGTGGTCCGTGTACACTTTGCATTTCTCTCCGTACAAATAGTGCCTCCAAATCTTTAGTGCAAAAACTACCGCTGCCAATTCCAAGTCATGGGTAGGATAACTTTGTTCATGATCCTTGAGCTGTCGTGAAGCATAAGCGATGACTCTTCCTTCTTGCATTAGAATGCAACCCAAGCCCATCTTAGAGGCGTCATTGTAGACTATATAGGGCTTGTGAGGTTCTGGTAGTGCTAATACTGGGGCCGAAGTCAATCACTTCTTCAAATACTAAAAACTTTTCTCAGACTGCTCAGTCCATACATATATAGCATTCTTTCTTGTCAGAGCCGTTAAAGGGCTAGAAAGTCTAGAAAACCCTTCTACAAACCTTCAGTACTATCCTGCCAAACCAAGGAAACTACGTACTTCATGGGTATTAGTTGGCCTTTGCTATTTCGTTACAGCATCAATCTTGGCAGGGTCCACTACCACTCCTTTGCTAGAAATCACATGTCCCAAAAATTTTACTTCACGGAGCCAAAATTCACACTTACTAAGTTTGGCATACAACTGGTGTTCCTGTAATATCTCTAATACACTCCTCAAGTGCCTCTTATGCTCTTCCTCGTCATAGGAATAGATCAATATGTCGTCTAAGAACACCACTACAAAACTGTCTAAGTATTGCCAAAAATCCGATTCATCAGTTCCATAAATGTGGTAGGGGCATTTGTCAGCCCTAAAGGCATGATTAGGAACTCGAAGTGTCCATAGCGAGTTCGAAAAGCAGTCTTAGAGACGTCTTGCTCCCTGATTCTGAGTTGGTGATATCCAGATCGTAGATCAATCTTTGAGAAAACCACAGCTCCTTGTAATTGATCTAACAGATCGTCTATCCTTGGCAAGGGATATTTATTCTTGACAGTCACCTTGTTCAAATCCCTATAATCGATACACATCCGAATAGTCCCATGCTTCTTCTTAACAAACAAGACCGGTGCTCCCCATGGTGATGAGCTAGGTCGGATAAAACCCTTCACTAGAAGCTCTTCAATTTGCACTTTAAGCTCTTTCAATTCTGCTGGGGACATTCGATAGGGTGCCTTATGCACTGGGGCTGTGGCCAATTCAAGCTCAATTACAAATTTCGTCTGTCCATCTGGGAGTAATCCAGGTAGTTCGTTGGTGAAGACCCTAGGAAACTCCTCAATCACAGGGATTCCTTGGATTTCTTTAGGTCATACCGTTACGTCCATCATCATTACTAGATAAACGTTGACCCCATTCACCAAACTCTTCTTGACTTGTTCAGCTGTTACCGTAGATGGATCAAGCTGAACAGTCTCGCCCATATAACAGATCCTTTCACATGCAGGTAGATTGAAAACTACTTCCCGCCTTCGACAATCTATCTGGGAGTAATGTCTAGACAACCAGTCCATTCCTAAGATTAGATCGAATTCCATCAAGTGGAAGACAATCAAATTCGCGGTCAAGACTAATTCTATGATTTCCAACGGGCAATTCTTAACTACACTTGTGCAACTGATTACTTTCCCATCGGGAATAGCTACTAAAACTTCCTGAGGCCTTTGCTCAGCCTCGAGCTCACATCATCGTACGCATCTACTAGAGATAAAATACCTTGATGCTTCGGAACCAAACAAAGACATACCACGTACTGCTTAGATCATTACTCAAGATTCCCAGACACAAGGTATCTATGAATTAAGGCAAAGTTGGAAATGTTACCTGTAATCACTCCCGCATCTTCTCATTAACTTCTAGGTCTACCGCTTTTGTTGCAGTCTTGGGTTTAGCATTTGGCATTAACGCTCCTCCAGGCGTAATCTGTGGACAATCCCGGATCATATGGTCGGTTTGACAACATTTGAAACATGCTCCCGAGGCCCTTCTGGTTCTCCAATTTTATTACCTCCCAAGTGCAACAGGTGTTGTGTTGATGTGTAGTGAAAGTCTGAAGGTCGATTTCACAAGGATTAAGACAACTTATACTTCAGAACTAAAAAGAAAAGAAATGGAGGTTGTATCTATCTAAGAACACTCTCTTGGCCACTGTGTTGACCAAGGGGCAGTTCTTTAATAGAGTTGCTCTCTTCCCAGATGCCCTAAAATTCAATATGTGTGAAGTAAGCTTGGCCTACTCCTTTGTCAAATCAAATCACTAAAGAAACTGAAATAAACTTGTGTCAAACAGACTACAACAGATTAAATGAACAAACAAGAAATTTGATTATCTGGAAAAAAATAAACCTAAGTCTCGGGCTACCTTCTCACAGTGAATAATTTAAAGAATTTCATCATCCCAAAAACTTCTTCAAATGTTATTCTAGTCAAGGGTAAAACATTTGGATAATGGATATAATGTACGCACAACAAGGGAAATAATAAAAGATATTCTCAATAAATCTCTATCATCCCAGTTTCGGTTAACACATTCAGAGAAATGGGGATTTCACCTTTCAAGCATCCAACGTGCTCTCAATCAACGAAAGATAAAAAAAGGGTGAAAAGAACCCCAAACCTTGACTTGATTTGGGAATGATAAACAAACTTAAGGAAAAACAAATCACCACAATCTGGGAATCGAAACCCTTAAAAAATATAAACTCTGCTCCACGGTTTCCCTTGACTTAGGGTTCAGAATTTAGTCCCTCTTCATCATAGGACTTCCAAGTTCAACCAAAATAAAAAAGAACAATATTCCTAAAGAAAACTCAAGAAAGAAAATAAAACCCTAAACATTTTCCTTTTTTTCTCCTGTACCAAAAACCACACCCTTCTGATTCCCTTTCCTTTGCCTTTTATCCTCACTCTTCCCATCCTTTGCCGTGCCCTCAACTGAATCCTCTTCAATTCCATCCGGTTCCTTCTAGAGTGCAGAACCTGTTAGCACAACACAGAGAGTTAGGATTCGAGTAATAGAGCAGTTGAAAATATCCTAAGTGTAGTGCGAAGGTGTAATGGGTATCTTGAGTGTAAATGACTGTATTACCCCTTTATCCTTTCTTATTCACTTTGGACTATCCTTTTAGTAAAAAGTGATGTGTAAGTGAGTTAGTTAAACATTTCTCAAAAGTGCTTCCAAAATCAGAGAAATCATCCATAAGGATTTCTAAGCTATTTTCAATTAAATCACTAAATATACTGAGCATACATCGTTGGAAAATTGCTGGAGCATTACACAGCCCAAAGGGCATGCTTCTAAAAGCAAAGGTCCCAAAAGGGCAGGTAAAGGTAGTTTTCTCCTGGTCCTCAGGGGCTATTTCAATTTGATAATAGCCTGAAAAACCATCTAAGAAACAATAGAATGCATTGCCCGCAACCTTTTCTAAGACTTGGTCCAGGAATGGTAAGGGGAAGTGGTCTTTCCTAGTGGAAGAATTAAGCTTCCTATAGTCAATGCACATCCTCCAACCTGTGGTCACCCTTGTAGGTATCAATTCATTTTCTTCATTTTTTACCACAGTCAATCCTAATTTCTTTGGGACCACATGGATGGGGCTAACCCATCTACTGTCAGAAATGGGGTAAATAATACCCACATCTAGTAGCGTAAATACTTCATTTTTCATTATCTCTTTCATCGTGGGATTAAGTCTCCTTTGAATTTCCCTAGATGGTCTGGCATCCTCTTCCAAATAAATCTTATGGGTATAAACCAAAGGGTTAATACCCTTAATGTCTGCCAAAGTCCATCCTATGGCCTTTCTGTGTTTGGTTAGGACCTCTACTAATTTTCCCTCTTGACTTTCAGTTAAGTGAGAAGAGATTACTGCTGGAAAAGTATGGTGAGGTCCCAAAAATGAATATTTTAGCTGGGCTGGTAAAGGCTTGAGATCTAAGGATGGGGTCTGCTCTTCTGAAGGTTTCAGTGTTGTTGCCACTGTGGGCAACTGTTCAAAGAGCTTCCACTGTAATTCAGCTGGGTTTCCTACAATTGATGTAGAGAACGTTCATTAGTTATGTCATTTGAATCATTAATATCTTCTAACTCAATTAATGAATCAGTGGGTTGATAAGACAATGGGCAAATCTCTAAAATAATGATGTCCAACAAGTTCACTTCCTGTGCTTCTTCCACATCTTGGGGCTGCTTGCATATATTAAAGATATTTAGTTCCAAGGTCATGTTCCCAAAACTTAGTTTACGCACACCACTTCTACAATTTATTAGAGCATTAGAAGTGGCCAGAAATGGCCTTCCCAAAATTACAGGTGCTTGAAACAGAGAGTTTGTTGATATTTTCATGTCAAGAACAACAAAGCCTATTGGGTAATAAAACTTATCAACCTGCAGTAAAACATCCTCCACTACCCCTCTAGGTATTTTAATTGACCTGCCAGCTAGCTATAGGGTAATGGAGGTAGATTTCAACTCCCCTAGGCCAAGTTTTTCATAAACACAATAGGGTAACAGATTTACACTTTACACTAGACCCCAAATCAAGTAATGCATGCCCAACTTTTGAATTTCCAATCATGCAAGCAATAGTGGGTAAACCTGGGTCCTTATACTTAGGAGGGGTGTTGCTTTGTATGACTAACTTGTTCAGTGAGGAAGGCTTTCTTTTTCACATTCAGTTTTCTCTTAATGGTGCACAAGTCTTTAAGAAATTTTGCATAAATGGGAATTTGTTGAATAGTATCTAACAATGGTATATTTATTCTCACTTGCTTAAAAACTTCAAAAATTTCAGCATGATTCTTATCTTTGTGCACAGGGGTTAGCCTTGTAGGAAAAGGCATAGGTGGTTGCCAGTTGTTCACCTCAGGTTCAGCATGCATAGGGTTAGAGTCCTTAACAATGATGGCTCGGTCAGGAGTGGAATTTACCAGAATTCTTCCACTTCTCAAAGTTGTCACAGCTTTTATTGGTTTAATATTGGATGTCTCCACTACCTTGATGAACCTGCCCCTGAGGGTTAGGTTGTGGTCAACCTTGTTAAAGATCCTCTAATGTTAGTGATAGCCTGAGAAGTTTGATTGTTGATGGTAGTCTGCCCTTGAATGAATTGTTGGAGGTTTGCTGCTATTTGGTGGACAGTGTCCTCAAGGTTCCTCCCTTTCCCATAAGCTACTGCAGCAGGATATTGAGACGATTCTGATGCTGCTGCATGTGGGTCTAGTGCATACTGAGATGGGCCAGGTGCATGACTGGGCAGTTGAGCTGATTGCTCATTCCTCCAGCTCAGATTTGGGTGGTTTCTCCAAGAGGGATTGTACGTGTTGGAAAAAGGACCTGGAAAAGATTTAGAAATAAAATTAACAGGGTTAGATTGATCTAGAAAAACTTCCTTAAAAGCTGGAATTGTAGGACAATCACTAGTGACATGCCCTATTTCTTCACAGAGATTGCATTTTTCTGGGATAATCTGAATAACTTGAACTTCATTTACTTTGTTTGTATCTATGGTTTCCAACTTCTTTGAAAGTATAGACACTCTAGCATGCAAATCATCCACCTCTCTCAAGTTATATTTCCCCCCTCCCGTTATTTTTAAAGCTTCAGTTCTATCATACACATATGAAATATCCCATGACTGGGCATTTTCAGACAGGTAATCAAAGTATTTGAAGGCCTCCTCTGGTTGTTTATTAAAGAACTCTCAATTGCACATTGTCTCTACGAATTGTCTCATCTTAGGTTGTAAGCCCGCATAGAAAAAACTTATCATCCTCCAGTTTTCATACCCATGATGAGGAAAAGCGTTGAGTAAGTCCTTGAACCTCTCCCAACACTAATAAAAGATTTCAGTGTCTTTTTGGGCAAAATTCATGATCTACCTCTTCAGTGCATTGGTTCTGTGCATAGGAAAGAATTTTTTTAAAAACTCAGTTTGCATCTCATGCCATGTTCCTATGGATCTAGGCCTCAAAGAATTTAGCCAGGTCTTGGCATTGTCTTTTAATGAAAAGTGAAATAGCTTGAGTCTGATTACTTCTTCAGTACAAGTTCAATCCATAAAAGTTGAACAAACTTCCTCAAACTCTTTGATGTAAAAATATGGGTTCTTAGACTCCATACCATGGAAATGAGGTATAAGGGGTATCATGCCAGGTTTAAAACTGAAATTATTTGCATTAAGAGGTTGTATAATGCATGAGGGTGAGCTAGTCCTAGCAAGTTGCAAATAATCTTTGAGAGTCCTGTTATCATTTTGTTCTTCAGCCATGATACTAAGTCTCTCAGAGGATGAATCAAATGAAAGTGAATCACAATTAGAGTGTGTCACAGGTTCTGTTCTGACTAATCTAGAGAAATAGTCTCTACTCCAAGCAGTCATACACAACCCAACCAAAACCCTTAAACAACTCCAAGATTGGTGTAGGATTGTGGCAGCAATATACTGCTAACAATTGAAGTTTGTTATGCAACTATCACTCAAAATTAACACAAAAAAATCAAAACACAGAACATGCAAATGATAAATAAAAGGTAGGGTTAGATATCACCAAAGTGTGAAGAGGTTCACAATTAGCCTCCCCTTATTTATGCCCGTTGTGTCAATCTTGTAAATTGTCACTAATCCCCGGCAACGGCGCCAAAAACTTGGTTCTCCAATTTTATTACCTCCCAAGTGCAAGAGGTGTTGTGTTGATGTATAGTGAAATTCCCAAGGTCGATTTCACAAGGATTAAGACAACTTATACTTCAGAACTAAAAAGAAAAGAAATGGAGGTTGTATCTATCTAAGAACACCCTCTTGGCCACTGTGTTGACCAAGGGGCAATTCTTTAATAGAGTTGCTCTCTTCCTAGATGCTCTAAAATTCAATAGGTGTGAAGTAAGATTGGCCTACTCCTCTATCAAATCAAATCACTAAAGAAACTGAAATAAACTTGTGTCGAACAGACTACAGCAGATTAAATGAACAAACAAGAAATTTGATTATCTGGAAAAAAATAAACCTAAGTCTCGGGCTACCTTCTCACAGTGAATAATTTAAAGAATTTTATCATCCCAAAAACTTCTTCAAATGTTATTCTAGTCAAGGGGAAAACATTTAGATAATGGATATAACGTACGCACAACAAGGGAAATAATAAAAGATATTCTCAATAAATCTCTATCATCCCAGTTTCGGTTAACATATTTAGAGAAATGGGGATTTCACCTTTCAAGCATCCAACGTGCTCTCAATCAACAAAAGATCAAAAAAAGGGTGAAAAGAATCTCAAACCTTGACTTGATTTGGGAATGATAAACAAACTTAAGGAAAAACAAATCACCACAATTTGGGAATCGAAACCCTTAAAAAATATAAACACTGCTCGACAATTTCCCTTGGCTTAGGGTTCATATTTTACTCCCCCTTCATCTCAGGATTCCCAAGTTCAACCAAAAGAAAAAAGAACAACATTCCTAAAGAAAACTCAAGAAAGAAAATAAAACCCTAAACTTTTTCCTTTTTTTTTTTTTTTTTTCTCCCGTACCAAAAACCACACCCTTCTGATTCCCCTTCCTTTGCCTTTTATCTTCACTCTTCCCATTCTTTGCCGCGCCCTCAACTGAATCCTCTCCAATTCCATCCAGTTCCTTCTAGAGTGTAGAACCTGTTAGCACAACGCAGAGAGTTAGGATTTCGAGTAATAGAGCAGCTGAAAATATCCTAAGTGTAGTGCGAAGGTGTAATGGGTATCTTGAGTGTAAAATGACCATATTACCCCTTTATCCTTTCTTATTCACTTCAGACTGTCCCTTTAGTAAAAAGTGATTTGTAAGTGAGTATTTGTAGTGATTTTCAAGTCAAAAGTCTTAACTTAAATACTCACTTACTACAATTTTTTCACTCATTCTCCACTGTGCCTTTCCAGCTTTGGCGACAAGGTGGTGGAGTGACGGGTGTTGTCTTCTCAACTACCACGCCCTTTCCTTTGCTTGGAGTTACAGGGGCGTTTCGCTTCCTTGTACTACTTCCTGATGAGTAAGGAAATCCCCTGTTCCTATCCACTTGAGCCTGTGCGATTAGTCTTAGTCGCTTTGCCTCTGCTATCGAAGCTACATTGACTAATTCTTGGAAATTTCCTATCTGTAGGCATGATACTTGGTTTCGGATATGAGGTTGCAAACCTTCCTAGAACTTCCTTGCTTGCATCTTCTCGGTACTAATCAGATGAGGTGCGAACCTCCCCATTTCTATAAAATGAGCACATACTGATCGATCGTCATATTCCCTTGTGTCAAACTTGCAAATTCTAAAGCTTTTTGCTGCTAGCCGTCTTTTGAAAGAAACGATTATCAAACTCTGTCTTGAATTGTTCCAAAGTGAGTGCAGCCAAACTTCCCAATTCTTGGGCCAAAAGCTGCCTTTTGGTGTGCCACCAAATTCCAGCTTCTCCTTGAATCATGTGGCCCGCATACTAGACCTTATGCTCTTCTAAGCATCCGCTAACTTCATAGGTTCTTTCTAGACCCATAAGCCACTGGTTAGCCATTAAAGGTCCTTCCGTTCCAACGAAATTTAGGTATCTATACCCCATGAACTTCTCGTAAGTACATCCTTGTTCCCCTCTAGGCCATACTTGTCTGGCGTTCTATCCTTGTTCCATTTGTGTGCATACCAGCTCAGTCATTTGGCGAATGGCTTCAGCTATAGCTTGTCCCCCTTCCATTGGAGGATTCCCATTCTCCTGATCCTCACCTCTCGGAGATGTATTCTCACGCCAATTTTGAACCATGATTTTCTTCTCCTACAAATGCACAAAACCAGAATGGGTTAGTCCCTTCCTTAGAGGAGAATAACCTTTCTTCTCTTGAACTTGAGATCTTACGGGCGTAGCATCATCTTCCTCTGGATTCAAGCCTATAATTATAAGATCCAAGCCTACGACTACAGATCTCAAACTTAGTTAAAGGTACCATGCATTCCTAGGACAACGTGTGGGTTTACCTAGGGACGTAATTGCTCTGATACCATGCCCTGTGGCTCCCCTAGCCCTCACTTGGGATTGGACTGTGACTAAGACGCCGGGACATGTAACACAATGCTACAAATCCCTCGTATACAACAGATAATATGCTATGCACCTAAGTCCACTAGCAGTATGCAATAACGTAGCAACAGAAAAATAGTAAAAGTCTGATAAACTAAGCAACGTAATAAGCAATTGCAAAGCACATGGCACCATACCAATATCATATCCCAAACATTGTCGAAATGTAAACATGTGTCATAAAGGCATAATATCCCAAAATCATAAACTATAGTTTAAAACTCACAAAGCACGGGGCCTCCTAAACAATATAGTTCACAAAAGCTGAAGTCTAAAACCATAAGTACTGTTTTCCTTCTTTTTTTTTTCTTTCCAAAATACCTTAAGCTCCCGTACTCTTCAAGAAGATTCGGGCTTGACACGTTTTTTCAAAGCCTTATCCTTGTCTCCGTTGTTATGCTGCTTGAACTCTGCAATTTATTCAAGTATACCAGTGATCTCCCGATCGATGGCCTCGAGTCACTCCAAGATGGAGGGTTCGGGCTGATTCATAGCCATCTTAGGCACAATCCTCTCCAGAGGAGGAGGTGCCATTCTCTTCCTCTTTGTCATGGTCATCGTTTACTAAACCTGTCACAACTTCTACACGCCCAAAGACTCCATTAATCCCACAGGACTTGCAACAAGGCCATAACACACATCCCTTAACTCACTTAAGCCGAACCTTCTTCAACCCAAAAACACTTGCAAGTGCATGTGTGTTCACGAGAAGAGAGTGAGATAGAAGCTTGAAGATTCTCACCATGCAAACCTCCCCAACGTGATGTGCTCAGTCTACCTCCTATGCTTGTGTGAAAATAGTGTGCCTTTGGTGGGGGTATGAAAATAGTGTTTGATTTGCTTCTCCTAAGGTAGGCGAGATAGAGAGGAGGGGGTAGGGTGCCTATCCATTAATGCCCTCCTTAAATACCTCCTTCAAATCCCACTCATTCTCTCTCCTATCATTGTTTCTGATGTGGAAACCGAAGGGTCTCTTTGTGCATGGGCGCCATGTGGCATTTTGCTTCTTGTCTTGGCCAAAATTCACCCAATCTTCTTCCCTCATCGTTGTTTCTCTCGAAAATATCAAGAGACACCTCTTATATAGATAACAAGTGGCAAACTCCTTGCCCTAGCCGAAACCCCAAAGCCTTCTTCCAACCCTTTATGGTCTAGGTTCAATGAACCTATGCTTTGGATAAAAAGGGGCATGTAGATCCTTATGGCCAAAACCCTAAATATCCCTCATCATGATTAGAACCTTCTAGAATCCCTAAGGACTTATGCATGGATGCCATGTGCCAAGTGGCGTGTGTGTCCCTTGCCATGCCCGATATCCTTTTCCCTACCTTCCTTCTTCCACTTTTGGGTCCAAAAACAATGAACCTAGTGGAGGGATATGGCATGATTGCCGAGTGACGTGTAGCCCTTCAAAAATAAAAAATCCCTCAGCCTTCTTCCCTTCTTGAAGACTCAAGGCTCCTTCTTGCATGTGTGCCAAGTGGTACTTCTTTTAGAAGCTTGGTTGCATGCTTGCCAAACTGAAAATCCCTTCCCAAGGCTCTAATGATTGAGGCTTAGGGAAACTTAAGGGTCTCTCTACCAATTGGCACCTCCTCCTTGTATCCAAACCCTAATTTGGTTTTTAAAGCCATAAACCCTTTTATGGCCGAAAATTAGTAGTCCCTTGGGCCTTCTTGTGGGCTTGAGCGCCTATCTCTTTAGCAAAATGGTAGGGCCCTTGTCACCTACTAAGTTGCCATATTTAAAAACCATAAAGCTAAATTTTGTAACACCCCGCCTAAAAAACTCCTTATGCCTTCACCTTAGTAGCTTTAATCCTAGTTAATTAGGAGTTGGACTATTTGAGAAAAGGAACAATTTTGGATACTTGAGTTGGCAAAAAGGCCATATATTTTGGTTTTAGTAGAATTTTTAGAAGATTCTAGTGCAATATTGATTTTGAGGAAAATCAAATTTTTGGAGCTTGATTGGTTTAGTAATATTATTTTGGAGAATTTTTAGTGTTTTATTAATTTTAAGGAAAATAAGCTAAGAGGCCCATAAGGAAATGACACATGGCATATTGGAGGGTTGCCACATTAATGGGTTAAGTAATTTAGGTTAAATATTTGATGGATTTGGAGAAGGCCCAAAGAGCGGTTTACTAAGGGTCCAAGCTTTTTGGTTATAAAAGCTTAGGAGAGTCAATAAGACTCTACGCCCTACTTGATAGACATAAGACTTTGGCCCTACTTGATGGACATAAGACTTTAGGGCCCTAATGCACTAAGGATGTGATGAGCTAAGTATAAGATGTTAAAAAGGCTTAGGCCAACTTGGGAGATATAAAGTTTTAAGCCTTTCTTGGAGGACACTAGAAAATAGGCCCACTGTAAAGGACATAAAGCCATTTGGGCATAACCTAGTAAGAATGAAGGCCTTAGGCCCAACTTGGAAGACATAAGATTTTAGGCCTCACTCATTGGACACAAGATTAAGGGCCTAACTTATTAGACCCAAGATATTAGGCCCAACTTAGTAAGCATAAGGCCATTGGGCCTAACTTAGTAAGATGAACGACTTTGGCCCAATTGAGGAAAGACCCAAAGATTACAACCCAACCTAGTAGGCCTCTGCATCAATGCAGCCCTCGCACCTATAGACTCATTCTTACACTTGACCATAAAGAAATCATGAAAATATAGGGCACTATTCAGCTGACCAAGCATGACACAAAGCTGAAAACTTCACTTATCACTCCACCTCCCACCTCCACCAATCCAAAGCCTCATATTCATCCAGATGTCTAAATGATGGATGCTACCTAATAATCCATAACCTATCTCATAAAATGCATGGCATGCACTCTAGTTAATGCCTAAATGAACTCACTAATGATCCTTACGAATGCATGCAAGGCAAATCCTCCAAGGAACATGCTCACTAGAATCCTCAAGGACATACTTAAATTCTAAGCTTGAGCAAGTTCATCCCAACACTTAGTCATGCCTAAGGAAAACCTCAAATGCTAACTAAATCTCAATGATGCATGATATAATCCTATCACGAATGACACGCTAATTATCATGCATTCCTCTTCTCCCAATCAGAAGGTTTTCTAAATGCTCACATTTGAAGCCTAAGTAAAATAAGCTAATTTCCTCAAATGAAGCATGATTAAAAGTCAAACCATACATACTTTGATGATCAAAACAAGATAGAATTCAAAACTAGTTATGGCATGTTTCTCATCTTTATCTAAACCTCCATAAATAATCATATGATTAAACTATACCATGAATAATCATGCCATAGCCAATTTCCTAAAAAATGCATTTAATCTCAACCCAATCCTAAATATGAAAACTCGGCTACTAAGGATTCTCATGCTAAAAACAATAACTACTAACACCTCAAAACATTAGTTAACAATGAAACTAAGATCAAGAGAAGGAATACTCACAAAGATTGGAGCCTTTGAAGCTTTCCCACTCAAACTCTAAGAACTCACAAGAACCCTCAAGAACTCAAGAACACTTAAGAGAGAAGAGAGGAAATGAAGTGGAGTGAGGAAGAAGTGAGGTGAAGAGGGGTTTATATAGCCATGGAGATGAGGGTGGCATTGGGCTTGGGTGGCTCCTCATTGGGCGGTTTGGGTGGTGGCTCATGATGCCGCTCAAGCTTAGCTCCTCCATGTAGGTTAGCACGATGGTGTCTGGGTTGTAGGAAAAATTAACCAAAGGGGAAGAGAGAGAGAGAGTTGTCATGTTGGTGGTGGAGAGAGAAAATGTGATGTAATTAATGCTAGGGTTTAAGCCCTTAATGACCGTGGTTTAGGGTTCCTACAAGGGTTTGCAATTTCGTCTTATTCTGTTGTCTTTCTCCCTTGGCTTCTAGTGGCTATGTAAGGCATACTCAAGTGCCATCTAAGGTGGTTCAATGGTGGTGATTGGGGGGTGGAGAAGTGACCAAAATTAAAACAAATAAAGGAAGAAAATAGGAAAAATAAAATAAAAAGGGGTTGGCCGAATTTCCCAAGGACAAAATCGGTAATAAAAATATATAGAGTTTCGGCTAGGGTTTTCTTTTCTTTTATTTATTTTATATTTCAAAATCAACCACAAGGAAATTTTCACAGATAATTCATGGGATTGAAAATAGAATTATCCTTGAAGAAAATATCAAGTTGAGAGTATTTCGATCCATTGCACACAAAGTACACATGATTGCCAAACAAAATGGTTTTAGGGTTTGATATGTCACCACACTTAATGACATGTACGAAGGCTCAATGAAAATGCAAGTATGGCTAATGAACGCTAGAAATGGATGATCAAAGAAGAAAAATTCGAATCAAAGCTCGAGGAAAGAAATTGAACTTAGCTTGCCTAGCGAAAGTCAGTATTCCTCTAAGAAAACGAGCTAACCTTCTAAAATCTAAGGTTAACCTAAGAGTTAACCTAATGGGGTAAAGAAGCGGGGTGTCACATGTTCTGATTTCAGTTTTTTTTTTTCTTCACATGGGTGTGGCAATGACATAGTTCCCCACTTCCTTACTCAGGAACTTGAACACGTTGATGAAGATGCTGAAGGAGAGGAAGCTTGATTGGTCTCCACCAATGGTCAAGGAAGTTTCTTGTTACCCTGTATTTGCTTTCTTTGCTGCACATTGGGGACAATGTCAGGTTTCAGTTGGAAGGTGTTGAACATGAACATATGCATGTCTGTTTGCATGAATTCTGTAACGCCCCGTTCCCGAGGGTCCGGAGAGTTAACTCATGTTACCTGATAATCAACTCCAACACTGCTAAAAAACTTCCAAAAACTCCAAATCAAGCGTAAACACTTCCAACTTAAATAATCATACAAACTCATTTATCAAATCTTCGATATAATCAATTCTTCAAAAAGCCCCGTAATCAGAACACAATGAAATTTCTTAACAAACATCGTAAATACTCATTGAAACTTTTTGATATTAATCCACTATTCTTAAGACATCTCACCCAATGCTTCATAGTCTTGATCCTTAGCTGGACTATTCAATCATCTAAAAAATAATTGGAGATAAGGGGTGAGTTATCAACAACTCAGTAAGCAGAGGACATATACTAGTGTGTGAACATGAGCATTTACAGAGATCAGAATGCAGAACAAAACATTTTCATTTTTAGAGTGCAGAAGAAAAACATATTATCAAAATATTAGAGCGAAGATTTAGAAATAATTTCATAGAAAATATCTTTTGGCATAACATAAATGATCATCATTGTCATCAGAACATCATATCAGAACATAAACCATGTATAACCCCCGGGGTAGGGTTGTGCATCTGTGGATAGCCAAGCAGAACATAAATCACTCTATCACCACGGTGTGCACTCAAAACAGAGATCACTACTATAACCCGTAGCAGGGCTGTATCCACTATTATTACCCGTGGTTGGGCCGTATCCACTATTATTACCCATGGTTGGGCCGTATCCACTATTGTAACCAGTGGTTGGGCCGTATGACACTATTATCACCTGTGGCAGGGCCGTAATTGAACATAGCGGAAACATAATCAAATTCAGAATCAGAGAGTCATGCCAAAGGTTTTCAGAAATCACGTCTTATCCAAACAGAGTACTGAACAAAATCTTCAGAACAGAACAAAATCATATCACAACATAATTTATGCACAAATTTCATATTCGCTCTCTTTTTCAAAGTTCAGAAACAGAATGTCAAAAATAAGCTCATGTCTACACCAGTCATGACAGAAAATACTTTCTTCTTAAACAAAATCTCATGAGTAATGCAGAAGAAATAACTGAGGTACAAATTTCTTTTCATAACAAAACATGCATATTTTCCAAAAATAACCACAGCTCATTTTATTTTAATGCAAAGTCTAGCATAGGAACCCCGCTTACCTGAACTTCTTAGCTTTTTCTGAATTCCTAAAAAATGTCGAACAATAATTAATCGTCACCTATAAAATAATCACGTAATTCTTGTAAATTTCCAATTAATCTCCTATTTCGATATTTAATCCTAAACTTTTAAAATAACATATTTAATTCCTCAAAACCTAAAATTTCATAACCTTAAATATCCTCATTCTCTAAATTTCTTTGATAATACTCAACATTTAAGGTAAGTACTAGTAAAAATTTCGTTAAATAATAATAAACAAATAGCTTTAATCATAATTTAAATGTTTAAAAATAAAATTACACAGTTACTAAAATAATTTGCTATTAATAGTACAGTTTGAAAATCCTATTTATTTTCTGTAAAATTTCTTATACATCTCGCATAAACCATGTAAAAACAGATTTAATATCAACAAAATTTCAAATTGAAACCATCTAATAATAAGGGCAAAATTGTAATTCCATATCTAAATAATATGTAGCAAAGGGTATTAATGTAATTTTATTTAATTAAACGATACCAAGTTACGTAAACTCATATTAACAAAAGAACTCATGCTACGTAAAAGCAAAACAATGGTTTGTGAGGTAGAGGCTCACTGAGAGATTGAGAGCTCAAAGGGCGGCGAGTTGTGCGATTGTCTACGGTGGTGAGGGTGGGGGTTATGCCAGAAAAAGGTTGGTTGAGCTCATGGGGTAGAAAGAGAGATTAGTGGAAGGAATGGAGTTCGGCGTGAGGTAGGTAGAGGTAACTCACCATGAATGGAGGAGTTGCGTGCGGTGCGAAGATGAAGGTGATTGTCCCATCAGCAGAGCACTGAGAGAGAAAAAAAAGATGAGTGAGAGAGAGAGGTATGAGAGCACCGAGAAGGAGACGGAGACGGAGGGCTCCTTACTGAGAGACTTAAGAGCGGCGATGGCTTGGGTGGCTATCAACGGCGGCACAACTAAGCGTGGCTGAGATGCTAGACTATGGGTTCCCTTTGCGTCGCGGAGGAGACGCCCGAAAGGTTTGGTAGTGCAAACTGCCGTGCTTGGAGGAGCAACCAAATGCTCTATTTTTCAGACCCAAAACAGAGGAGTTTCGTTCACTCTGTAGATGGTTGTTCTCGGCACTCTGGTGGTGGTGTAGTGGTGTACGGCGAAGGAGCTGGACTCTAGTGCTGGTCAAGTGGAGGTGACGTACAGCGAGGTGGAGTTGCGATCCATGGAGATGCAATGCATGCACGGTTGCGTCGATTTCGTATGGGAGCAGTATTCTTGACGGTGCAACGGTTGGGTTGAAGAGACTAGCAGTGACTGCAACTTGGTGGAGGGTTGACGGAGGCTGAACCGGAGTGTGTCAAAAGTGGTGGTCTGGTTTATGGGTGCAAAGTTGACAAGCGTTGAGCCGAGAACGTGAAGAGGCAGTGAACGAAAGGGAGTTACGCTTGGGTTGAGCTGTGGTGCACTATTGTTGCTGGGCGTTTCCTGGACGTGGAGGCAGTGGCTGTTCCACGGTGATCCTGTAGTGGACACTAGGAAAACTGGCTGCTGGGCTTCACGCGGTGGTGATGACAGCACTGAAGTTGGACGGTGGGAGGGGCTTGCAACACACCGATGTGGTTACTATCCCTATGGCAGTGCACATACTTTGTGGTTTAGTGTTGTTCTACCGTGGGGTTCATGGTTTGCCAAAGGCTGGGTGGTGGGGCTACCACACAGAGTTTTACGTTGTGCAAAGAGGAGCCATGGTTGCTGTTTGTTTGGGGAGGAGAGGCTAGCGGCTTGGGCATAAATATTTCTGTTACTTGAAGCAAGTGATGTCAAGAGGTGGTATGGGAGAGATGCAGAGCTTTGATGGGTGAGTTTCTATGTGAGATTTTTATAAGGAAAAGCTAGTAAACCCTAGAGAAGAAAATGTGCATGACGTGAAGATGTGAATGTCATGGGGGTATGATCTTTGATCTCACGGCTTGGTGTTTGGGCATGCAAAAATTCGGTCTATCTCTAAGAGTTTTAGGCCCGAAGTCTATTTTAAAAAAAAATCAAATGTGCTTTTCGCACATAAAAATCCATAATTTTTGAAAACAACTTTGCACTGGGCCCGGGTGTTACAAATTCAGCTTTGGTATTCTAGCTTGATTACAAAGTATTTCTGCTTGAGACAAGTTTGCTATCTTAGTAAGGTATTTAAACACCTCATAATTTTTTTTTGAGTCCCGCTATAGACATACAGAAATCCCACACATAGAATCCCACAAACTAATGTGGCACTTGCCACGTTAGTTGTTCTTTTTTTCTCTTTTGTTTTTTTGAACTCGTTTGGGTGAGTTGTCTTGTCCTGTCCCTTTCCCAATTCGGTCTCCAACCTAGTCAGTCATTTGAGTTTCATATTCCCGTTCCTAGTGTTTCTCATTCAAAACTTTCATTGAACACTTTCATCAATAGTGATACCGAAGTCTTGGAGAGAGTTTTTTCATCAGTGATACTGAAATCTGGGAGATTCTCTGGAGAACTTTCAAGAGGACCTTGTGCCATATTTTAGTTCAAGAATCAGGAAAGGAAGCAGTGACATGGTCGGAGCATCGGCTGAAGTTGCAATCTCGGGCATAGGATATCGCATCTCCGTTAGTTGAGACTGCTTGGGCCTCTCAGGAGATGGTGCTACTCACGCTTGCTTTTGCTTCTCCAATTCGTCGGACATCTCTGGAGAGACCATGCTGCTATTCGACTTTGGAGTGGAATCTAGTGCTTGATCAGAAATCATGCAAATAAATAAATTTGCTTCTGTTTTCTAGAATATGAGATAGAGAGAGAAACCGAGGAGGGAGGGAGGCGCTTGTTGGAGTAGAGGCGTTTGTCAGTGAGAATCTGGTTACGTTCAAAGATCTGAAGGAACCCATCCATGCAACCCATTTACTTCTCAATATGTTTCTGGTCGTGTACCAACCCATTTGCAGACTCCACTCCTGCTTTTAAGGTCTTTTTAAAGTGAAAACAATTGGGAAAGTATTTGGGGGCATTGTGTAATTTCAGTGAAAGAGAGAGAGAGAGAGGTTGGGCTAAAGGGTTGTATTGAGGAGTTGGGAGGGCCAGGTTACCGAATCACTCTCTATGGGGGTTTAGGGAGTGTATTTAACCGGGTTACTGAGGAATGGGTTGTTTGTCTACAACGAAGGTTATGGATAAGGCCATGTTGGCTAGAAGGAAGATGCTGATGAGAGATAGATTGAAAGGGACACATTTCAAGATGGACAAGTTTTTTTGTTTGTTAATGGAGTTTTGCAGCTGTTGGGGGCTCTAGAAGGGAGGGAAAGGGGGAGAGAGGCATATGCGGGAAAGAGAGAGAGAGACAAAAATTGACGTGGCTTTGTTGCCACGTCAGCTTGTGGTTTTCCTTTGTAGGATCTCTTTGTATCCCTAGTGTTTCTCTCCTCTTTCTTTTCATGCACATAAGCCAAGCCTATGTGGTTTGATGGTTGTTGAACACATACAATTAGAGAACACTTAGATTTAAGTTGCAACTTACTACACTTGTGAGCATTTGGGCCATTTTCATTTTTGAGAGAGAATTTGTCATATTCTTTATCTTAGTTTCAGCGTTATCTCGTTGCCTTATCTCATTACCTTTCTAATTTGGTTGACTACTGGGAATGCCATTACATGGTTTGTGATATGTTGGGTTGATTATAAGGAAATGATGAAGGTCAATTTAGGATGCAATTTGAGGCCTTTCAAGTCGACCCATGTTTTATCTAATAGAAGCCAATTTGAGCTAAAATCTCAGCCATTTCTTTGTTAATACATTTATTTTCTCACCCACTCCACATTAGAAGTTGAGCCTAAGTTGAACATCTCATTTACCCTCAAATCTCAAGTATGCGGTATGGGAAATACGTTGTTGATAATGAAAAGGAATGAAAAACCTTTGAAATGAATGAAGAAAAGGTATGAGAAACCTTTTGAAGCGAGGTGTGTTATTGTGTTTCAAAAAACAGAGAGAAGAAGAAGAAAACAAAAAGGAAAAAGAAAATAAGTGTTTTGAACTGAGAAGAAGTATGAAAAGAATAACATCAAGTTGTGGGAAGCCATATTAAGTGTAATCTGGGGAACCCTTAGTATATATACTAGAGAGTTGAGATTCTTTTTCAATCCTCTTATCCTTCCTTTCAATTTGACCTCAGCCCCATTGCAACCTTCTTATTGACCTTTTGATTCTAAGTGGGTTAGTGGTTAGAATTGTTGAGTTCCCATTAGTTGGCATCTTCTCACGGGATCAATTCTTTTGTTTCATGCTTTTGCTCATAAGCACTTATTCTTTCCATATATTTGAGTGGCAACACTTCTCAACCTCTAAATATTTTTTTTTTGGCAATAGCTTTTATTATTGAGTATTACACCCAATATCTGCAGTTAGAACTTTTGTTTGGGATGTTCGCGACATTGAATGGGTTTGGGTTTGATGGAAAGATGGTTAAGGACTTAACACACATGCACGAGTTCTCAGAGTGCACTTTGTTAGACAAACTTTGATAGCAATATTGATCTCTTTTGAATGTTTTGTTTGATGTGCTTGAATATTTATGCTTAGTTCATGTAAATGATTTTCCCTTGGGACTGGGTGTAGCTTACTCTTTCTTTACCCGAATTGCTAGGGACTAGCAATAAGCTAGTTGGGGGGGGGGGGGAGGAAGTGCACTCTTAATGCTACTTTTTCCTTGTTCATGTGCTAAGACATAAGTATAATTGAGACTTTTAATGATATTTTTCTAATTTGAGTTCTAGTTTACAAAGTGTCCAATCCTAATTGATTCTTCAATAATTTTATTGTAGACATGAAGCTAAAAATAATAAAGCCCAAAGCTCAAAATATAGAACTCAACTCAAGTGGGCTTGACCCAACCCAATCAGAAGAGATGAGATGTAAATGAACGGAGCAAACCAGTTGTGGCACCCCCAGCCCCCATTTGGGATTGGACGGTGACTGAAATGCCTCATACATGATAGATAATATGCAATGCTCCTAGATATACTAGTAGTATGCAATAAGTAATGCAGTGGAATATAAATAGTTCATGTGAAACTAGGCAATGCTTAAAGCAATTGCCTTAGCACATGGTGCCGTAAAACTATGCATAACCCAAACATTGTCATCATCAAAAGATTTCATTTCAAAAGTACCCAAAAGATGGATATGTTCATTTTTCCCAAAACACGGGACTAGCAAAAGTTGTTTCCACAAAAGTTAAACCTCAAGTCATGTATTTTCCATAAAACGTTCTAGGTTCCCATGGTCCCTTTTTTTTCCCCCTACAAAAGTCCTTCTTAGTTTGGCTTTTTCCTTTTCCCCTACACTTGGTTAGATCTTGAACATGTGTGTGTGGTTCGTGTGGGTGGTCGAATGTGTGGACGTTCTAAGTCCTCAAGATCTCGACTTCCTCTCTTTTCTCAAAAACCCTAGATTATTTCAAGATGAAACAACCTTGAACTAGTGCGTGTTTTCCGAAAATCCAGAACTCTTTAGAGATTCAACATCTCTTTGAGTTAGTGTGAGTGATGTGAAAAGAAAAATTAGAAAATAAGAGATCCTCACCATAACCTCCTTCTTGCTAGTGTTGTGATCCTCTCTTGAACGTAGACAAGAGTAGCCTCTCTTGTTTGGATGGAAGGAAAGTGAGTGAAATGTGAGAAATCTTCAAGCAAATTTCGAAAATGGCAAGGAAAGAAGAACTCTTGGGCATGTGTCTCTCTTCCCATTTTATAGAATTCCTCTCAAGCCCTCATTGGTTGCTTGTGGTCCAATGCATGAAGGACAAGTGTAGTCTCTTCTCCCCTCTAGTCGAATGTCTCTTCCCCTTCCACTCCCTTGGATTGTCTTGGGAAGGTGGAAAGATCTCTTGGGGTGTGGCCCTTGGTCCTAGCCGAATGTTTTGTCCTCTATGCCCCCTTCTATTTTGTCTAGATACAATGCATCTTAGGATAGAAAGGTAAATCACTCTCAATGTCTCTTCATCTACCAAAAATGAGGCGTTGCATGTGTGACACATGGCATAGGCGTGTGCCTTGCCCTAGCAATGCCTCTTCCCTTGTGATCCTTCATCTTCCAATGCCTCTTCCCTAGGTGACGTTTCACTTTCCAAGAATCTCTTTTGTAACCCTAAGGTGACAAGTGGCATGTGTGAGTGTGCCCTTGGGTGTAGTGGCTGAAAAAGTAAGGGTAGGTTGGTCATTTCATGTGGTTGTCCCTTCACATTTCATTCTAGAAAGTCCTTACATTGTTGACAAGTGGCAATATCTGAAGAGAATCTCTTGGATGGGCGTGTGGTGTGGAAACCAAACCCTCTTTTTGTCCCTTGGGCTTCCCCATGCAAATCCCTCTTGGAAATCCCCTTGGTCTTCCCTAGGCGCCACTTCCCTATGCAAATCCATCTTGGGACTTCAAACTCATGCCAAGTGGCATGGTGTAGGCATTTGGGTGAGTTGGCCGAAAGTCCCTTGGCCTTCTCTGGGTCATTTCCTCTTCCTTTATTTTAGAAGGTCTCTTGCATGCATGACATGCGGCATCCAAGCTAGGGTTGGCATGCATGCCTTCCCTTGGCTTCCCAAACACGTTTCTCTCTCTCCCAGATACATAGTGCTATACATGCATGACACATGGCACTTGTAGCAAGGCTTTTGGTCATGTGCCAAACATTACTAGGGTTTTTGGGCTTGGGTTTCTCATGGTGGTCGAAATATACATGGGCTTAGTTGGGCTTCTCTTGGGCTTGGGTTATCTACAAATCCAAGGCCTGAATCCAACTAGACACATTCTCCTGGCCCAAAAATAATACTAAGGCAACAAAACTTAGCATAGATATAATCTAATCATGTTTTGGGTTATCACACCAGTTGAAGGCATTGTGGGTTTAACGTAATCCCGAATTGGAAGCGTCTCTGCACAGTCTTAAGTATTATCACTATATCTCTCATGTTTGACATCATATTGAGCTGATTCAAGAGGCATTGGAAAGCTAGCTCAACTAGCTACAATTATTCCCGAAATAGAATTGTTTTAATTCCCACTTTTTCCAAGCAAAAAATGGCCCACAATCTAAGCTTGAAAATCTGCAGAATTGACAATGCGTATTCGGGATTGATTTTCTTTCCTTGTGAGGATGGCGTCAATGAAGGAAAGCATCAAGAGTCTATGACTTGGATTTGGCCGGTAGAGAAAGAAAGGTCAGTTTTTTGGGTGATCAACGGGAGCAGCCGACATCAAGGAAGAGCCGGGTTTTTGAGTTTTGTTTTTCTTTATTCCGAATCTCTTTCAATTGCTTGATGTTAAACTCTTTGATTATGTTTTTAATTAGTTTTATTATGAACTAAATTCTATTTTCTAGGGCTATGATGTAGCCTAACTATGATTATGTGACTCTTTCTTTAATTGAATTAATTTAGTATTTGTTGAGCATTGTTGAGTATTTCATTTTGGACTTAATGCTTGTGAATGATTGATCACCATTTACATGATTTGGGATTCAATTTGAGACTGAGAAGTGATAATTGTTTCAGCCTATGTTTAATATACCATAAGGAATCCGTAGGATAGAGATATCTATGGACTTGTGTAATCTTTATGAGGCTTTCTTTGTTCTTAATGAATTTTCACAGGTTTAGAATTTTCACAGAGATGTACAAAATTTGCTTGTTGGGATATTTTGTTAATGCTTGAGAAAGATTAATGAATAAATTAGAGAGACTTGATTATCAACAATAGAATATAACTATAATTAATTCAATTAGGAAATTCGCATAGGATTTGTTTTCTTGATCTCAACTTGCTTATTTAATTTTTTTATTTTAAATTTTCTAGTTCAACAATTCATTCCTATTCGAATTATCAAATAGATCATAATTTAATAAATTTTGGTACTTATTAGTAATTTTTAAATCCTCGTGGGACGATATTGTTACTCATTCAGTTTATTACTTGTTACGATTTGTGCACTTGCGATTTCAATTAACAGGTGTTACAGTTGGTATCATAGCCCATGTTGAAAGATTCTGTAGAATTTTCAAAATAAAAGGGAGGAAAACTTTTTCTAAAGAAAGAAAATTTTTTTAAGTAAAGAAGCTTTTGGAAAACAAAAAGGAAGGAAAAGGAAACTCTAGGCCAAAGTCTCCCCAATGCAAGTTCTCCCTGTGGTAAGTATGTTAGAAAATTCTCTTTTAATACTTAAATGCATTTTGAATGACATTGTTAAAACATGCATGTTAAAATGGCACCCTCTCAAAGAAAATCACACGCACCCTGCTATGAGAACAATATTGTACAAGATGAGAATTCCAAAGTACTAGCTGCTGCGTCAACTCATTTCTTTTAGAGGATCGTCAATGGTGAGATGGTGGTAGATAGAACCCCACGAGTAGGATGCACATTAGAACAATTCTCCCGCCAGCACCCCCTACTTTCAATGGCAGGTCAAATGCCATGGATGCGGAGAGCTGGATTGAATGATTGGGACAGATCTTCGAGGCACTTTATTGCATGGACGATCAGAAGGTGACTTATGCTGCTTTCAACTTGACATACATGGCAAACAAGTGATGGAAGTCAACACGAACACTCATGCAGATGGAACTAGGAGATGGAGTCCCTATCAAGTGAGGGCTTTTTAAGAAGACATTGTTGAAGTGCTTCTTTCCTCAGACTCTTCGTGATTCTAGGTCTTGTTAGTTTGCGTATCTTACCCAAGGAACGAAGAAGATAGATCAATACGCCACCAAATTCATGGAGTTGTCTTGTATCACCCGTTACTTAATTCTAGATGAGGAAAAGAAAGCTAAAAAGTTTGAGTGTGGTCTAGATCGCAGGACTAGGGAGCATGTACGTACTCTCAGGTTTTGAAGTTTCACAGAGTTGGTTAAACGAGCTACCATTGCTGAAGAAGAAATTCAAGAGAGTATCGACTACAATAATGAAAGGAAGCGCCAGCAGCAACAACAACTCCAACCAGCATCACATAGGGATAAGAGGCCTTTCCGGGATAATGGAGAGAGGCCATGATAGGCTGAGATAGGATGGCTCCCCCCCCATATGTGAGAAGTGTGGTAAGAGGTATGCAGGGAAATGTTTGATGGGGACTGGAACATGTTTCAAGTGTAGGAAGGAAATACATCATATTCGAGACTAACCTAGGAAGAACACAGTTACTACTCAAGCAACAAGAGACGAACAGAGGAATATGGCACCAACTTGAGTTTTCTCCTTGGCACAGTTGCGTGACAAGGACACGCCCGTCAATGACGACACATGTAACTATCTTCCTCAACTAGAAGTATTAATTGCTATTGGAATATCAGGGATGTAGGTAGTGGTATTCATGATGACTATTGGAAATATTTCACGTGCTATAGATCACGTGATTCTATCTCATAGGATGAATTATAGTGAACTTTGGAGAGTCTTAGGTTACGATTTATTGAGGTTATTATTTTAGGTGGACAATTTATTATTATTATTTCATGTGGAGAGTTTCTTACTAACTTATGTGGAGTTCATCTAGTGAAATTAGTATTAGGCTTGCAATCGAACCCATTATCGAGGTTTACATTTTTAGAGGGATTATGCGAGATTTAAGAACAAATATCGAAGGACTAAAAGTCTGGAAATGATAGGTTCGACTAAATGATCGCGAATTTAGAATAAAAAAATTGAAATAATGTGGTGAATAAAAATGTAGGTTGTTGAGGTTTAGCAAATTCTAAGAACAATATTGTTATAAGGATGGGAGATTGTAACAACCCGACCCAATATTATTAGGGATGATATATGGATTTATTGGGCCTACATTAAGTTTAATGGGACAATTTGGAATAGGCCACAGGCTGTTAAGATTTTCTTTTAAGTTATTAGAGTTTGATGGGCCATATTGGACAAGCTGCGAGTTTTTATTTATTGGGATTTAGTTAAGTCGAAAGGCTTAAGTTTTACTTTAAAGTCAATAAGATTAGTTGAAAATTTTAGAATAAATTAATGGGTCGATATTTTAGAAACCCAATTGAAATTACTAAGTTTTTAGGCCATGAAATTAATCCAAACCCGTTAGGCCAATACTGATTTCTCTATATTCTAAACCAGCACGTCTCCACCTTACACTAGGATTCATGCCCCAATAGAAGTCTCTCCCAAAAGTGGTACTACTCTACAAGTCTCCTCACGTTAAATTTCCTAAACCGACTCCCTATATATATTCTGAACTCCATGCAAGGTATGTGCATCGCATTCTTCCTCAAGCACCACTGCTACTCTCTTACGACAAACACCGAAACACCCACGCCCCAGGAGCATATTAACCAACATCCCACACCCCTTATGCCACTGTCCTCCTCCAACCTCTCCATCACCCAAGACCAGCAACACATATACACCTCCCTCTGCCATGAACTACCACAGAAAATAGCCCCATGCACCCACATGACCCCCACCGAGAGCCTCTATTTTAGCCACATCCTTCACACCACAACACCACTTACCTAGTCCAGCCCCTGCTTGCATCTCCGCTACCAACGACGGAAGCTCCACCACCTTGCCAAGACAACACGGTAAGCCTTTCCCTCACATTAGTTCCTCTTCATCCCAACGTCAAATACTCTCATGTTAGACACACTCTCTCTCAAGTTTCTGGTTCCTCTCACTATATATCTCTAACCAGTGCCAAGTTTCTTGAATTTTTAGCCATCAAAGAACCATCCAGCTTTGCCCTAGTTCACCGTAAGGAAAACCCCCATACGACAAGCCCTTGATTTTACTCCTCAAAACAGAGCATTGGTTTCCCCCACCGAGAGCCACACCTTGCCATAGTTAAGTCCACAACGCCACCTCCAGCAGCAACAGAAGATGCTGTAGAATTGGTTCCCCCACTATCAAATGCTGCCAGTTGACGTCCAACACTATTGCCTGCAGCCCACACCATTTTCCTCTTAGTTACACACACGCACCTTCTCTACATAAGTTATTTCCCGCTCACTCTCTCTCTCTCATAAAGTGCATTACGTCTCCCTCCCTTGTGAGATCAGCCTATTATTCCATGGCTTTAATATACGGGTTGGAATAATTAGATACTTATGTAGTGTACTGTATAGGTAATACAGACTTATTACAAATCAACGGACCGGTTTCAATTTATGTGTTGGGCTTAATGGGATATATTTATATATATATTGATTTAGGAGAGTTGCGCACGGAAGGTTGGGACTATTTTAGGAGAATTGATGAAATATAGGGAAATTTAAGTTGGACATATGAACTCAAGATATACAGAATTGATGTCAATATTATGAAGTCAATGTGATTTTAGAGTTGTGAAGGAACAAGGTTTATGGAAATATAGATTAATTTAGAAATTTAGGTTTTAATTACGAAATACGTGGTTGAATTAGAAATTTATTTAAGTTACATGAATTTTAAAGGAAAGCAGTAGTGCTTCGAAAATATTGGATTAGCGTTACGAGATAAGTAGCATGATCATACCTTTACACATTTGTATGGTAAATAACATGTCTTTTACAAAAATATTTGCATGTACGCCCTCCATTGGAATCCCCTTTTTATGTACCCAAGTCATGATAAAATTATGAAAATCCATGATTTTACGTGAAGAATTATGCATCAAAATATTTATGAAAAGTCGTGATTTTATGTGAGAGTTATGCATTAAAATATTTTGTGAAAAGCCATGATTTTATGCGAAGAGTTAGGCATCAAAAGATTTATGAAAAATAAATATTTTATTTGAAGAAACATGTATCACGACATTTTATGAAATATACGATTTCACTTGAAATCTATAATATGATAAGATATGAAAAGTATGCAAGTATGATTATGATTAAATATAAAAGATAAGGTATTGAACAACCTATGTTATAATGTGATGAATGTACCATACGTTATGAGCATATTGCATTGCCAGGTTGTACATGCCGGTAGTGCACCCAGTGTGTCTTCCTTATGTATGGATTCCATAACCTGCGACTACGAATGGAATCAAAATCTACTTAAATTCACTAACCCTAAATCACGGGGGTCAACAATGGGTACCGAACTATGACATATGAAAGATAAGTTCATATTTATATTATTTACATATGTATTTATGAGTATGCATATTTTTTAAGAAACCCTATATTTATTATGTTTACTGTATAATGTGTTGCTTATTGAGTATTCAACTCATTTTTTATATTTCTTTTATTTTTTACTGCCTTAGGTGATGATCTTTATGAGGATGAGACTACAGGACAAGACTTGACCCAATAAGGCAAGGCAGAGGTCTAGACAATTTATGTTATGCTTAGTTTTATGATTTTAGTTTAATAATTTATTTTGATAAGCACATGAGACTTTATTGATTTTAAATAAGTACTTCAGCAGACTCTCTTTTAGATTTTAAGTATTTAATAAAGATTAAATTTATTTATTTATACAATCTTTCGTATCTGGTGCTTCGTTAAGAGAAAAGAATTTTAAGTCAAAGTTTAGTAGCACACCGGTTCCCTGAAAAAGTGCTACAAATGACCTTATTTGGAATGGGGCGTTACACTTCCACATGCAGCCAACCAACCACATACGCACTCCTACACCCTTAACCACTCTCTGATATCTGGGTAGTTACATTTGACAATAGAAAGTTGCAATTGAACCAAGCCCTAACCGAAACCCCAAATAAAACCCCATTTGGTTAGCCCATTTTAGTCCCACTGAAACCACCTTTTTGCTCAAGCTTCTTCAACAAGATTTTCCACCCTTACAAGGCCAAACTTTGGATTCCATGCCATATCATGTGCTTTCCCAAGCAGTGCCACCTATACACTGAAGAGCAACCTCACCCACTCGACCAGGTAGCAATAGAATTTCAATTGCATGCTTCAGCACTTTCTCTTCTGATTTCACAAGTCAAACTGACATCTATTAGTCATTCACTTAGCCACCCATGTCATCCCTTCATCTATACCCCCACATCCTTCCCATTTGCCTCCCACATTTAGCACATTTCTTCTCCTTTTCCAAGAGCAAGCAGAGAGAGAAATATGGCAGCTTTGTGTTCTTGCATTCTGAACTTTTGTAAGTGATTTTCTATGGCTCAATCCTCTTGTATTTTGTTTAATATTTAGTATATATTTCTTGGGTTAGCATTGGTTAATTTTTCTTAGAGCTTTGATGGATAAAAGTTAGTGTTCCTAGTTGAGAGGTTCGGTGTTGACAATTTTTATGTTTGTAATGAACTTTGGTAGTTTTGAGGAGTTTTTTATGAAATGTTGGGTAGATCTTGATATGATGAAGTGTTAACATGATTATATGAAATTTTATGGTTTTATTTTAAGCATGCTGTATTTTTATAAAAGAGTTTTTGCATGATTATGAAGTGGTAGAATCCGATTGGTCCAAAACAATTTTGGTTTGGTTTAGGTTGTGATTTTAGCTTTAGGTTTTGATTCACTGGCTTTGATATTAGAAAATCTTGTTTTTAAAACTTAGATATATGGATTAAGAATGAGGTTTTGTAGATTTATTATTTAGCTCTTTGTTAGAATGATGATGAACATGCAAGTGTTTGATTTTATGCATGTTATGGAGGCTCTCGAGTTTGATGAGTATCTTGATGAAATGTATGACATGCTAGTTTTAATTCTTAGATCAAGTTAGAACTTGAGTGTGAGATTTATGGTTGTGTTACTTCAATATTTATTGCATGAAAATTAAGGATCTAGTCACTTTGTTTTAAGCCCAAAAACATGGACGCTCAGTTTCTAAGTTTTCATGCAAATTGAGTGTTCTATGTTGTATTTCATGATTTTTGGTTTATTAGTAAAGCATGATATCACTTAGCTTTGAATGATGAACATGTTAGGAGACTTATTTAGGTACTTTTGGAGTCCTTGGAATTGATATGAAAGTGTTAGACCAAAAATATCAAGAGTTGGTTTTTATTTGACCTAATCTTGATGTTATGGCATTTTCTTTGACGTAGTGAGTCCAAGCTTTTATGAAATGTGTGATTTAGTATTTTCACATGATTTTATAACTAGTGTTTTAACATTATTTTAGAACTAAGTACATTATTTTGAGACTTACATTTTCGATTTAAGCATGTTAGAGTGTTAGATGGCCAAGTAGGAACAAAAGCTTGAGTTTAAGCCTATAGATGAATCGGCCAAGGGGATTTCCCATATTTGGATTTTGTTTTAAAACTTTGAGTTCATATTTAAGTTTAGGATGGAATTTATGTTCGCATAAAATATATGCAAGTGTACAGAATCGTAACAAGTAGTAAAGTATTTTTAAAGAACATGGATGTCGAACTTACAAAGATTAATTATGCTATTGAGTACTAAAAGTTACTAAATTAATTACTATTTGGAAAATCAACATTTAAGGCATAGAGTATCTAAATTAAATTGAAGAAAAGAGCATTAAAATTTAAGTTTTTAAAGATAATAAGAATAGATCTAGAGTGTTTGATTTCACCTAGCAAATCCAACACAATTTATTCTTCCTTGTTATAGAACTTCAATTATCCCAAGTTAATGATAAAAAGTCCTTAACTATTCAATATTTTCTCTCGAACAATACGAAAAATATCTCAAATTAATAACTCCATATCTCTATGTGAATTTAACTAATTTGAGACTTATTAAGTTTTTTGAATTTTTCTTAAAAATCACACTAATTGTTGTAAAGTATCTCTATTTCCGATCAACTAATGGTGCTTAATCCTAGAGTTTTAATCACAAATCACCTCTCAGTCTCATTGCGATTTAATAGATAGAACAATAATTAGCTAGAAAATTGCAACTATTAAAAATAAGGAATAAACACTCAATCATGGAAATATTGAAAATAAAATAACATAGAATATAAAATGCTAGAGACTACATTAAAGTTCTAGAAAATAAAATTAGTTCATAATAAAACTGAAAAGAAAAAGAACAAAACTAGTGTTCTTCATTGAAGTCGGTTTATGAAGCATGCGGCTCTTGCCTCTACTTCCCAGATCCGCCTCTTTCAAAGAAACTTAAAGATTAAACTCTGGAATATTGGACTCTAAAACTCATACTCATCTCCCTTAATTTTGTGCTAATGATATGCTTATATATGGTAGAAAAGAAACCCTAATGTTTTCATGATTAATGCCTAAAAAATTGCCTAATTTTTAGGACTAATTTTTGCAGCCTCACACATGCTGTAGGATTCAGAATTTAGAAATTCTTACTGGAGAAGAAGTTGTAGCTCTTTAATTCAGCTTTCCAATCCATCTAGAATCGCATCCATCGGATATGTGAGTAGAAATGTATGACCGAAACACTCAAGCATGTCTAGGCTGTCACCTAGTGTATTCTGGACTTGGACTTCTTGTGAATTCCTTCTGTGATTTCTTTCTTTTTTTTCTTGATCAAAATTACTTTCAAGCCCTTTGCTAGTTGTTACCCACGATGTCGTTTAGGTTAGTCTTTTAAATTGGTCGGTTAGACTAGTTGCCAAATCTAACTGCCCAAAGCCTTGTTGCCAAGAAGGTAAAATATTTAACTCATCACCTAACTCTTATCGCCAATTCTGATCGCCATTGAGTCTCCTTGCCTAAATCTCATTGGCTCTCTTCAGACCTCATTGTCTCTCGTCGATCTGGATCTATAGTCTCTTCTTTTGCACCAAAATGCCCTCATTTAGCACTAAATCTTCTCATTCCTTCATATCCAAGAAAATAAAGAAAAATATGTAGAAATAAGATAAAATCAATAGTATTAAAGAAAAACTGACACTTTTCATAAATAAAAAGAGTAATAAAAATCACACTTATCAATTTATATGAGGAATGTAAATTTTGCAATCTATTTGTAATTTTCTTATTTTTAGGGGCAAAGTTATAATTTTTCATAAGTAGAGGGGTAACTTTGTAAATTTAGTCCTAAGTTAGTGAATTTATTATTATAAGGATGTAGTGAGATGTTTTAACCGTACAATGAATCTCATTTCAATTTTCTCAATTTTTTGCTATGCTACGCATTACGCTACAGTTTGTAAGTTAGGGGTTCTAACTTACTCTCAGTACTTTTACGTATGTATGTGGTAAGACTGCAATTGTTTACTTTCATATCATTTATGCATATTACAATTTTTTATAATATGTCATGCCATGTCATTTATTACTGTACATGATTCTCTATCACATGCCACAAATGCCATGTGATATGTTATGTGTTATTCTGTTACATGTCACAATGTCATGCCATCTGTTACATGTAATTCCGTTACATGCCGTGAATGCCATGTCATAAGCATTACGTATGTCATGAAAGTTTTCTAAGTTATGCATGACTCTTTTATTTTATCACGACCTCAAGTGCTAGGATGGAGAGTTATCATAGTAGAACTCTCTGTCCACTCTGGAGTGATTAAATTAGATGCGGAATCCCCTCCACAGTTCACATAAACAAATATGTTTATGTAACAAGGTCATGTTCATTTCAATACAGGTCATGTTCATGTCAAGTCATGCCACGTTCAAGTCAAGTCATGTTATGTTCATGTATAGCCATGTTATTTTCAAGTCATGTTGCGCATGTTGAAGTTCATGTCATGATGCATGCATGTCATATTACTGTCATGCATGCCTATTCATACTATTTGTAAATCCCACCAACTATCATTCCCCCTAAAATGACATACAATGTGTTAGGAGACCGGAGATTAGAACTCAAGCAGTTGGACGAGGTTGAGTAGGCTACAGAGGAGTTGGTGCTCCAACTTTTGGATTCTATTTTGGGACTTATTATCGAGCTGTGTGAGCGACTTGGTATTTAACTTAGTAGTTAGAGTTATGTCTATACTGACGGAGTGTTGTCTCTAGTACATGTTTTGATGTCAAAATTGTTGGTCAACTGTTATAACTTTTGGATATGTAAATATTATGAAATTATGATTATGCTTTGGGATATAGCATTCTGGTAGATTGTGTATTGCTAAAAAAAAATTGTCCTCTGTGAATACTGCATATTCTTAGATGCATGCTAGGTGCTGAATCATTAACTATCATGAACGAGGGTATGTGATCTTGTACTGCATATTCCGACACTTTGAGCTCCATCAATGTAACGATCCGATCTTGTATTTAGAAATAAGATTACAGATAAAATTCTTTTAATAAGTTAAAGCGAATTATCAGATGATTTTTTTTTTTTTAAAAACCTAGAGTTAAGTCTCCAATATTATTATTATTATTATTATTATTATTGTTATTATTTTTCCTCCGAACACGTGTGTGTTAGAGTCCACACATTATTCCTATTCTTTTTCCTCTTCACGATAAAACTCCTAACTACCGAAAATTTCTTTTAGCAGCCATGCACGTACGTTTCTTCTCCTTCGTCACTAGGGTTTTCTTTGGTCTATATATAGAGCTAGACTCATTTCGTCCATCCGGAGCCAATTTCTTTTCCAGCGTGAGCAACCACACTCAGCCCCTTTAAACACAGCAAACTCACGATAACCCCAAGCAAACCCAGACATCAAGCCCTCGCCGCTGCCCACCCACACGAAACCGTAGCCCAGCAAAAGCCTCCGTCTGATAGCCACTGCCCAGTCCGTTGGTAACCTGTGAACCCCACGTAGCCCCACCGCTGCCTCTGTGTTACGACCCCTTAGCGCCGTCCCTTCACCCCAGTTTGTCGTCCAAAAGCCTCTGTTTTTCCTCTCCTAAAACAGAGTGCGATCTCCACCTTGAACCACGCAAACCAGTCAGCCTCCCCCTCGTCATCTCTGCCCGCACAGAGAGCGTCGCCTGACGCTGCACGCCACTCCAAGTTCGTCGTCCTCGCCTTGGTAAGCCACGCCGAACTCCCCCACTGTTTCTTTCCATCGCCCTCCCTCACGCAGTGCTCATCCTCCTCCCATAAATCTCTTTCTCTCACTGCATCGCACCACCATACTCAGTGGAGCCTTCGGTTGCGCCGTTGTGACCCCCTGCCAGCCACCCAGACTACCATCGCAGTGAGCTTCTTCATCCCTCGGTGAGTTTCGGACCATCGCAGAGTCAGTCTCAACTCTGTTTTTGCCTTAGTTTTGGTTAGCCATGTTTCGGGTTCTAGGAAGAACCCTTAGTTCCTGTTGGGCCTTGGGCCTTAGGCCCGTATGAGGGTGAGATGGGCTTATTTTCATTTTGTTTGAACTCGGGTAGTACAGTATTATATTTATGGGCTAGATTTCAACTCTTACAAAATTCTAATGATCTTTAAATAGACTTATATTTTTATTGGGCTTGAGGATAATTAGATTTGTAGAGTTGTATTTTTAAGTTTGACATATAAACTCTAGATATACAGAATTGATGTCAATATTATGGAGTCAATGTGATTTTAGAGTTTGAAAGACCAAAGTTAATGAAAAATATAGTTTAAGTTGGAATTTTTAGTTTAATTAAGAGGTATGTCTTTAAGTAGAAATTTACGTAAGCTACGTGTCTATGTTATAGGAAATCAGTCGCGCCCGGAAATATTGGATTAGCGCTACGAGGTAAGTAGCATGATCATATCCTTACGCTTATGTACAGTGAGCTGTTTGTCTTTTTATAAAAGATATTATGCATGTATGCCCTTTATTGGAAACCCCTTTTTACGTACCCAAAATATGATAAAATTATGAAAAAGTTATGATTTTATGTGAAAGATTATTCATGAAATTATTTATAAAATGCATGATTTTATGTGAAGATTATTCATAAAATTATTTATAAAATGCATGATTTTATGTGAAGATTATTCATAAAATTATTTATAAAATGCATGATTTTATGTGAAAGATTATTCATGAAATTATTTATGAAATGCATGATTTTATGTGAAGACTATTCATAAAATTATTTATAAAAAAATCATGATTTTATGCGATGAAACACGTATCACGACATTTATGAAAGAATGCGATTTCGTTTGAAATCTATGATACGATATGACAAGTATGTATGTGATTTCTTTTGAAATCTATGAAATGACAAGTATGCAAGTATGATTTGATAAAATATGTAACGGCCTATGTTATGATATGAAAACGGTACCTATGTTATGGGCATATTGCATTGCCAGGTCGTGCATGCTGGTAGTGCACCCAGTATTGTCTTCCTTATGTATGGATTCCACAACCCGCGGCCACGGGCGGAATCGGAATCTTTTTAGATTCGCTAACCCTAACTCACGGGGGTCAACAGTGGGTAACGGCCTATGATAAGTGAAAGATCAGTTAATGTTCATGCTCATGATTTTTATGCATGTATTTATGAATATGCACGCTTTTCAAGACACCTTATGTTTATTTATGTTTACTGTATGATGTGTTGCTTATTGAGTATTCGACTCATTTTAGTTTGTTTTTCATGTTTTTAAACCCCCCAGGTGATGACATTTATGAAGATGAGACTGCAGGACAGGACTTGACTCCGGGAGACAAGGCTGAGACCTAGACAGATTTTGCTATGATTATTTCTATGGTTTAAATAAATTATTTTGATAAGCACATAAGACTTCTGTATTTTTTTTAATAAATGCTTCCGCAGACTTTATTTTAAATTTTCAGTATTTATTGAAATTTGTTATTTTATGGAATTCTTTTGTATCTGGCGCGTTGTTAAAAAGGAAAAGCTTTTTATATTTAAGTTTAGTAGTAGCACACTGGCTCCTCGAAAATTCTAAAATGTCTTTTCGGGAACGGGGTGTTACAATCAAACCCCAAGTAGATTTTGGGAGCATCACAATGTTGGAAGTGTTATGGACTTTCTGAGTCATCGAAGTTGATATGAAAGTGGTAGACTAAGAACACCAAGATTTGGTTTTTATTTAACCTAATCTTGATGTTTTTGCATTTTCTTTGATGTAGTGAGTTCAAGGTTTTGAGAAATGTATGGTGTAGTGTATTGGCATAATTGTAGAACTGAGTATGTGATTTTGAGAGTTATTATATTCGGTTTAAGCATGTTAGTGTGTTAAATGATCAAGTAGCAACAAAATCATGGATTTTAGCCTATACATGAATCTGCCAAGAGGAGTCTTGCATAGTTGGGTATAGTTTTAACAAATTCTGAGTTAATATTTGAATTTAGGATGAGGAATGTAAATTTTGATAAGTTTTGGAGTCCTGCAAATCCCCTATTTTTAGCGATAAATTTGTAATTTTCTATAAGTTGAGGGGTAACTTTGCAAACTTGGTACTAAGTTAGTGAATTTTATTATTATGAGGATTAAGTGAGATACTCTAATTCTAGAATGTATCTCATTTCAGTTTACAATCTTTTACGCTACGCTTACGTAACATTTCGATAAGTTAGCTTCTAACTTACTTCTAGTATTTTTAAGCATGTATGGTAGTAAGATTGATTGATTGATTATATCCATGTCCATTTATGCTGATGTTAATTGTTTATAACATGCCATGTTGTTCGCATAAAACTATATCTGCAAGTGCACAGAATCATAACTATTTGCAAGTGTTTTAAAGAAAACGGTTATCCAAATTAATTACTATTTGGAAAACCAAAATTTGAAAAATGGTTTATCTAAATTAAACTGAAGAAAAGAATATTAAAATTAAGATTGTAAAAATAATTAGAATAGATCTAGAGTATTTGACTTCAACAAGTAAATCTCACACAATTTATTCTTCCTTTTTATAGAATCCCAATTATCCCAAGTAGATGATACAAATCCCTTAACTATTCAATATTTTCTCTCGAACAATACCAAGAATATCTCTAACTAATAATTTCATATCTCTATGTGAATTTAACTAATTGGAGACTTATTAAGTTTTTTGGATTTTTCTCGAAAATCACACTAGTCGCGGTAAAGCATCTCTACTTTTGCTCAACTAATGGTGTTTAATCTTAGAGCTTTAATCACAAATCACCTCTCGGTCTCATTGCAATCTAAAAAATCGAACAATAGTTAGTTAGAAAATTGTAAGCATTAAGAATAAGGAATAAACACTCAATCATGGAAATATTGAAAATAAAATAACTTGGAATATAAATTATGTGTTCAATGCCAGGCTACATCAAACCTCTAGAAAATAGAATTTGTTTATAATGGAAATGAAAAAAAAAAAAGAATAAAACTATTGTTCTTCTTTGAAGTCGGTTGATGAAACATGCGGCTCTCGCCTTGCCCTCTAGTTTCGCCTTCTCGAAAGAACACTTGAAGAATGAATTCTGGAACTCTACACTCAGACCCAGACTAAAACTAAAACTAAGATTAAGAACCAAGACTCTCTATTCATCCCACAAGATGAGATTAAATAGATGTCAAAACTTGAATTCGGAAACAAAATAAATGCAGCTACAATTTAGCCTAAAAATATGGAAATTTGTTTCTAAAGATAAAGCTTAACATAAAAGGAATTATCCTAAGAATAATGGAATTATCTAAAATGGAAGATTCAGTGATATGCGGCGTGATTTACGGAGTTCTGGAGGATTTGGTGGTCAGCAAATTGATTGCAGAATTCAGAAGGTCCCACCGAGTAGATGCCGTGTGCGCTTTATATAACTGGCATGGAGGTCACAAATGAACAGGTGTGGAGGTCACAAAGATCACACCGCCCTCTCCTCGCCTACCAAGTGGAAAGACTCCCGACCGAGATGAAAGACTCATCTCGCCTTTTCTAGTTATTACCCACGATGTCGTTTAGGTTGGTCTTTTAAGTTGGTCGTTTAGATTAGTTCCCAATCTAACAGCCTAGAGCCATGTTGCCAAATCTTCGCTCCTTCTGATCACAAGTTTCCTTGCCTTCCGAGAGATAAGTCTTCTCACCTTTGGGACAAGGCTCCTCGCCCAAATCTCATCGGCTCTCTTCAGATCTCGTTGCCTCTCATCGGTATGGATCTGTGGGCTCTTCTTTTGTACCAAAATGCTCTCTTTTTTACACTAAATCTTCTCATTCCTTCAAATCCAAGAAAATAAATAAAAATATGTAGAAATAAAATGAAATCAATAGTATTGAAGGGAAAATGACACTCTTCATAAATAAAAGAGTGATAAAAATCACATAAAAATAACACTTATCAAATACCCCAAACTTAAGCTTTGCTCTCCCTCGAGCAAAGAAGAAAGAAAGACAATTAAAACAAGCATTGGTTTGATTCATAAAATGTATTTCCTCAAAGATTGTCTAAAGTCTATAATTTAAATGAATCATTCAAGATTAATAAAGTCTAAAAGTTAATTCAAAACTCAATTTCACCGCATTATCCATCCCACATTCATGTATACCCATCATTCTCACTTCATCATTGGCTCTCCGGATAGTTTTATGCAAACAAGTAAATAAATAATGGATCTCTAAAAACTCCATAGGCTTACTTTTCAAATTACTCTCCACTAATGTAGAACATAAACTGTCACCAGGGATCAATAGGTCTTTATTAAACTTGTAATGTAATGCTAGGGTGAGGGCTACAAAGAAAATGTAGGATTCAAATAAAGAAAGAGAACTTAAGTTTGAACATCAACATAATAAGTAGAGCATTCCCACTTCTAATACAAACATCTCTTTTCAATCATTGTAAATCTCTCAACATACCTCTCTTTACGGCACTTTCAAATATCTCTCTCTTTACCCTCTATTCGGCAAATCATATATATTTTTTTTAAATATTCCATACCTTTTCGACTGCCTTTGTGGATGACTCTCGTCGGCCTTTTCTTGTTGGCCACAGAGTAGACGAGTTTACTTTTCACACCCCCAAACTTATGATTTTGATAATATCACTATAATTACTTTACTTGTAGACCTTCTACCTCTCTTGCCGTTCATGCTGTTGTGAGTCTATGACTTTGTGTAAACTTAGTTCTCTTGAAAGGTAAGTATATCAGTGTTTAAGCTCAAATACAATAGAGAATGTGAGGTTTACAAGAAACAAAAATATAAGGCCAAAATATATTTCAATAAAGCTCAAAGGGACAACTAGAGATAAAGATAATAAACAGGTAAGCTTGAAAGGTTCAATCGGTCCAAAGAATGCCTTAATCATTTCTCCAGTAATATTCTATCTAGGATCTCCCCTCGAGTGTAATCAAACAAGTTCTAGACTAAGTTGAGACCATATAAATTCACAAAATTCACATAAAATTTCTCTAGGTACTCAAAACAATTAATGATCATAAGAAGTGATATGAACCCGCGGGAATGAAATCCCTTGAACCCACAGTCAATTTGAAAACTTCCCAAGAAAGCCAAAATCAAGTCAAGGATGGAGAATCTAGACCCGATGAGAACTCGTTTCAAGAACCTAGATTATATTAAAATCTAGACCCGTTGAAGAACCCGTCTCAAGAACCCAGATTACAAAGGAAGAACGCCACAAAGGTTGTGATTTACCTTTGATAAGTTCAAAAGTTCAATTAAGAACAAGAGGAGTAAAACTCAACTCACAATGAATAAATTCATCAAATTTCATAAACTTCATAATCTGATTAAAATGAGGCTACATAGAGTATTTAAAGGAAAACCTAATGAAACCCTAGCCAAAATAAACCCCCATCTTCCAAAAGTACCCCTGGATGAACAGTGCCGCGGCTACAGTGCCGAGCTACAGTAACTCGGCTACAGTAACCCTAACCCTAGTTCAATAAAATAATAACTTTCCCAACATGCCCTTGCATAAGCTCCCTTAAGTGCTTCCCATAATAAACTCAATTATTCTAAACAAATAAAATAAGTACTTTAAATGAATTAAATAAGTTGAAACCCTTCAAGAGCCCAAAGCCTTTAAGTCTTGTTGTTGCCATCTTCCATAGCTGATCAAATGAATCAAAATTGGATCTTCATCCTTCAAGCCTCATCTTGAATGTTGAGCTCTTGCTAAACTCGTCCCAAGTGGATTGCATCAATCCTTGTTTTGTCTCCGTGATCTTTAAGACTAGGCCCATCATGGTTCCCATCATTCCCCCTCTCCTCAAAAGGATTCGACCTCGAATCTCCACCTTGGTTCCCATCAATCCCCCTCTCCTCAAAAGGATTCAACCTTGAATCTCCACCTGGATCAAAGGGAAAAACGTTAGTAATATTATCATTAATTTCATATGCAATATCATTAATTTGTTCAAGAATTTGAAAAGATCCATCCAAGCTACTCATGTCGTCAACAGGTAAAGGTATTAAATCAAAAGGAGTAAATGGATTAAGGCTATAAACAATTGCGAAAGGAAAATATAAAGTGATAGTATGCATGGTCCTATTATATGCAAACTCTATAAATCTATCCACAACCATATAAATAGAATCTCTACTTATTTCTTTCCTTGGCAGCCCCAAAACAGAGTCCATATATGCAAACTCATTGAAACGCAAACGATACTCCTGTAAACGTTCATGCAACAAGTCAATGTATGGCAAATGATACTCCGACAAACGTTCATGCAACATGTTAATGAATGACAAATAATACTTCCACAAACGTTCATGTAACACGTCAATGAAAGGCAAATGATACTCCCACAAACATTCATGTAACACATCGATGAATGACAATTGATACTTCCACAAACGTTCATGCAACACGCCATTGAAAGGCAAATGATATTCCCACAAATGTTCATGCAACACGTCATTGAAAGGCAAATGATATTCCCACAAATGTTCATGCAACACAACAAAAGTCTTCCTTACACCAAAGTTACCCAACAAACCAGCATGTCTATCACACACAAACAACTTATGCATAAAACTAGTAGGTACACAAAATCTAATATTTCTAAACAAGTACCAATCTAGTTTATAGAACTTACCAAAAGATGCTTTCTCACATGTCCCATACACACTAGCAAAGTCATCATCATTAGCATGCAATCCCTTATCATATTCAAATCTCAACAATTTTGCATCAAAAATGAAGACAAGGACATACCTTCTTGCTAAAGTATCAACCACAAAATTTTTCATACCTTGTATGTATTTGAATACATGAGGAAAAGTCTAAACACAATCCTCCCGCTTAGCATGCATTCTAGTCAACAACTTACCTTGTCCCTTTAAATGTGTCAATGACTCATGTTTTTCCAAGAAAGGTCGGTTAGGAATTGTCGCACTTGGCACAAAATCAATGTAGTGCTCTATCTCCCTATTAGGTGGCAATCCACTAAATACACCACTTGGAAACACGACCTCATATCCCTGCAACAAAGAGACAACAATACTAGGCAAACATACGTCAAGTACGTTAGGATTAAGACTCGCCTTAGCATAAAAACTCGCTTTTCTCTTTGTTTTTCTCTCACTTTCTTCACTCTCTTTTCTTTCCACTCTCTTTTTCTTTTTCACTCTCTTTTTCCCTTTCACACTCTTTTTTATTTTCACTCTCTTTTTTTCTGTCACTCTCTTTTTCTTCATCTTTTTTTGTACTCTCGACCTCATAATTATTTTTCAACTCATTCTCTCTTTTGCTTGAGGTCTTAGTCTCACCCTCTTCTTTTTTCTCTCTCATTTTTCTCTCTTTCTCCATTTCGGTTTCACTATTTCTTTTCTTCTCAATCTCACATTCACTCTTGCTTTTCAGCTCAATCTCACTTTCACTTTCACTTTCACTTTCACTCTCATCTTCACTCTTGCTTTTCAGCACAATCTCACTTTCACTGTCACCTTCACTCTTACTATTAAGCTCATTCTCACTTTTTCTTGAGGTTTCAGCCTCACCCAAATCTTTTCCCTTTGGTGGTTCGGTCTTCTCCTTTGCTACAACTTGATCATTTTTGTCCCACTTTGGTTTCCAAGAAGTACTAGAAACCGAAGTATACCTTGATGTACCCTTTCCTTTTAGCCGTCTCTCCACCTTCATAGCCATGTGCACTATGTCCTCTACCTCCTCATAATGTTGCAACTCAACTACATTGGCTATCTCCCTATTCAACCCCCTCAAAAATCTTTTCATTATGGCCTCCCGATCCTCCACTACATTAGCCCGAATCATAGCCACCTCCATCTCCTTATGGTAGTCCTCTACACTCCTAGACCCCTGTATAAGATTTTGTAATTTTTTGTAGAGGTCTCTATAGTAGTGGCTAGGTACAAATCTCCGCCTCATGATAGCTTTCAACTCTCTCCATGTTTCTACAGGCCTCTCAAAATTCCTCCTCCTATTGGATACTAATTGATCCCACCAAATAATCGCATAATCAGTGAACTCAATTACAGCCAACTTCATCTTTTTCTGCTCAGAGTAATTATGACAATCAAACACCAACTCTATTCTTTTCTCCCACTCTAAATAAACTTCAGGGTCAGTTCTACCTTGGAATGATGGTATTTTCATTTTGATGCTTCCAAGGTTCTTATCTACTCTATCTCGACCCCCTGAGTTTGCCCTAAGGCCTCTTCCATGCCTAACTCTTCTATGTCTACCCAATCCAACTTCAGATGTTAGCACTTCCTCATACTCTCTCATTCTCATACCCATTCTTAATATTAGGCTCATGTCCCCTCCTATCTTTCTCTGCTTGCAGATTTCTAACCATTGCTTCTTGATTATCCATGCTATTCCTCACTTCACCTAACACCAAGTTCAACCGCTCAAACTCATGTTGCATGGTATGCAACACAAAGGATGAGTTATCTACTCGCCCCCTTGGTGATGAGCTACTCCGATGAGACATTACAAGGTGCTGCAAAGAAGAATGTTAGTGGTAAAAAAGAAAACCTCACACACTCCCTTACGTGTTTCAACTCGAATAATGACACTCTACTCGTGTTTCACTCTTAATGGCTTTTTCCCGATAATAGTCTCACACTCTCTTGCCTTTTACCTCAATAGTTTTTCCACTCAAGTTCTTTCAGAACTAAATGAACTCAATCAAGACAAGGCAACCTTGTTTTATCCCAACTAGTAATTAGATTCAGGAAACAAGAACAAGAGAAACATGAACGAATAAAAATGACACGAGAATCAATGAAGTTATACGAATGAAAGAGTAGCAATAAGATAAGATACCAACTTGAGTGATGTATGCAGCAGCCCCTTTGATGATAAGGTTCAATCAACAAATTTCTTTCTTTCTCATTGTTGTAACTATGTAGCAACTTTGAATATGCTACCTTCTCTTCTCTTCAACTTCTTTTTTTTTTTTGGAATTTTCTTTTCTTTTCTTTTCTTTTCCTTTCTTTTCTTTTCTTTTCCTTTCTTTTCTTTTCTCTAATTCATCCACAAACAGCAATATTCAATTGTGAAAACCAACCAATTGAATTCAAACACACAAGCATGGACAATGAAGTAGAAGAGAATCAATGGAACGACACTCCAAGCAATTGACAAACTTAGAGATGCAGGAAACCCTAGAATTTTGAAACCCTAGGTGATGCAAATTTCAGCCAAACCCAAAACCTTAAGAATTTTGGCAGCCTACTTTTTGTTTCTATTTTTTTTTTTTTTAGCAACCCTAGAACAATGAAGCCCTAGAATTAAATTCAAGGATGCTAGAATTAAAAGATAGAATCAGACCTGATTGGAAACCTTGCTCTGAATACCAAATGATATGAACCCGCGGGAAAGGAATCCCTTGAACCCACAATCAATTTGAAAACTTCCCAAGAAAGCCAAAATCAAGTCAAGGATGGAGAACCTAGACCCGATGAGAACTCGTTTCAAGAACCTAGATTATATTAAAATCTAGACCCGTTGAAGAACCCGTCTCAAGAACCCAGATTACAAAGGAGGAACGCCACAAAGGTTGTGATTTACCTTTGATAAGTTCAAAAGTTCAATTAAGAACAAGAGGAGTAAAACTCAACTCACAATGAATAAATTCATCAAATTTCATAAACTTCATAAACTGATTAAAATGAGGCTACATAGAGTATTTAAAGCAAAACCTAATGAAACCCTAGCCAAAATAAACCCCCATCTTCCAAAAGTACCCCTGGATGAACAGTGCCGCGGCTACAGTGCCGAGCTACAGTAACTCGGCTAAGTAACCCTAACTCTAGTTCAATAAAATAATAACTTTCCCAACATGCCCTTGCATAAGCTCCCTTAAGTGCTTCCCATAATAAACTCAATTATTCTAAACAAATAAAATAAGTACTTTAAATGAATTAAATAAGTTGAAACCCTTCAAGAGCCCAAAGCCTTTAAGTCTTGTTGTTGCCATCTTCCATAGCTGATCAAATGAATCAAAATTGGATCTTCATCCTTCAAGCCTCATCTTGAATGTTGAGCTCTTGCTAAACTCGTCCCAAGTGGATTGCATCAATCCTTGCATTGTCTCCGTGATCTTTAAGACTAGGCCCATCATGGTTCCCATCAAGAAGCATTCATTGAACATAGAAAATATCAAATCAAGTAAGATCAAGTAAATAATTAACAACTAAACTTAAGCAATGAGAATTTTTCCTAAAAATTATAATGAATTTCAATCATATTCTTATCATAAGCTTTTTTTATTCATCAAACCATATTGCTTTTATCATAATTATTATTATTTTTTATTTTTATTTTAAATAAAATAAAATATTTTTTTCCCAAACTTAAATATCACAATCCCCAATGGGAAAAAGGAAGAAAAATTAAAGCAAAGAGAAGGTAAGAGATGCTCCCCTAATTTTTCTAGTCTTCCAATTGAATATTTTCCTTGAAGGTTCAGTCGTGTACTCCTTGGACATCTCATCGCCTCTTCGTTCCTGTAAGATGAAATAAAAAGAATAATATTAAGCAAAAATAAAACTTAATAAATTAAAATTTTAAAAAAACATGGGTTGCCTCCCAAAAGCACTTTATTTAAAGTCTATAGCTATACATTGTCCTCTCATCATTTATTTCTGGCGAGGTGATGGGAACCAAGGTGGGCCTAGTCTTAAAGATATGTTGCATGTTCCAGATGGGCCAAATACAAGTTCAAGGGCTTAAACGATGAAGATTATGCTTTGATTCAATTCATAAGCTATGGAAAGGGCAACAACATAACTTATAGGCTTTGGACACTTGAAGGCTTTCAACTTATTTAATTAATTTCAAGGACCTATTTTATTTGCTTAGAATAATTGGGTTTATACCTATGTAAGGGCATGTTGGGAAAGTTATTATTTTATTCAACTAGGGTTAGGGTTACTGTAGCTGAGTTACTGTAGCTCGGCACTGTAGCCGCGGCACTGTTCATCCAGGGGTACTTTTGGAAGATGGGGGTTTATTTTGGCTAGGGTTTCATTAGGTTTTCCTTTAAATACTCTATGTAGCCTCATTCTAATCAGATTATGAAGTTTATGAAATTTGATGAATTTATTCATTGTGAGTTGAGTTTTACTCCTCTTGTTTTTAATTGAACTTTTGAACTTATCAAAGGTAAATCACAACCTTTGTGGCGTTCCTCCTTTGTAATCTGGGTTCTTGGGACGGGTTCTTCAACGGGTCTAGATTTTAATATAATCTAGGTTCTTGAAACGAGTTCTCATTGGGTCTAGGTTCTCCATCCATAGACTTGATTTTGGCTTTCTTGGGAAGTTTTCAAATTGACTGTGGGTTCAAGGGATTCCTTTCCCGCGGGTTCATATCATTTGGTATCAGAGCCAGGTTTCCAATCAGGTCTGATTCTATCTTTTAATTATAGCATCCTTTAATTTAATTCTAGGGCTTCATTGTGCTAGGATTGCCAAAAAAAAAAAATAGAAACAAAAAGTAGGCTTCCAAAATTCTTAGGATTTTGGGTTTGGCTGAAATTTGCATCACCTAGGGTTTCAAAATTCTAGGGTTTCCTGCATCTCTAAGTTTATCTGTTGCTTGGAGTGTCGTTCCATTGATTCTCTTCTTCTTCATTGTCGTGCTTGAATTCAATTGCTTGATTTTCACAACTGAATATTGCTATTTGTGATTGAATTGGTGAAAAGAAAAGAAAGGAAAAGAAAAGAAAAGAAAAAAGAAAGGAAAAGAAAAGAAAAGAAAAGAAAATTCAAAAAAAAAAAAAAGTAGAAGAATAAGAGGAAGAAGAAGAAGAAAAGAGAAGGTAGCATATTCAAAGTTGCTACATAGTTTCAACAAAGAGAAAGAAAGTTTTTGTTGATTAAGCTTTTATCATCATAGGAGCTGATTACATCTTTCTTGTATAGATTACTCTTTCCCTCGTATAAATTCCTAGAGTCTCGTGCCATTTTTTTTTTCATTCCTTCCGTGTTTCTCTTGTTCTTGTTTCTTGGACCTAATTACTAGTTGGGATAAAACAAGGTTGCTTTGTCTTGATTGAGTCAATTAGTTCTTAAAGAACTTGAGTGGGAAAACTCTTGAGGTAAAAGGCAAAGAGAGTGTGAGACTATTATCGAAAAAAGCCAATTAAGAGTGAAACACGAGTGGAGTGTCATTATTGGAGTGTAAACACGTGAGGGAGTGTGTGAGGTTTACTTTTTTTTTTTTTTTTCTACCACTAACATTCTCTTGTGTAGCGCCTGATAATGTCTCATCGGAGTAGCGCATCACTAAGGGGGAGAGCAGATAACTCATCCTTTGTGTTGCAAGCCCTGCAACAACAGTTTGAGCGGTTGAACTTGGTGTTGGGTGAAGTGAGGGATAGTATGGATAATCAAGAAGCAGTGATTAGAAATTTGCAAGGTGAGAGAGATAGGAGGCGATGTGAGTCTAGAATTGGGAATGGGTATAAGAATGGAGAGTTTGGTGAGGATGAGGAAGGCTTAACATCTGAAGTTGGATTGGGTGGACATAGAGGAGTTAGGCATGGAAGAGGCCTTAGGGCAAACTCAAGGGGTCGAGATAGAGTAGATAAGAACCTTGGGAGCATCAAAATGAAAATACCATCATTTCAAGGTAGAACTGACCCTGAAGTTTATTTAGAGTGGGAGAAAAGAATAGAGTTGGTGTTTGATTGTCATAATTACTCTGAGGAGAAGAAGGTGAAGTTGGTTGTAATTGAGTTCACTGATTATGCGACTATTTGGTGGGATCAATTAGTGACCAATAGGAGGAGGAATCTTGAGAGACCTGTTGAAACATGGAGAGAGTTGAAAGCTATCATGAGGCGGAGATTTGTATGTAGCCACTACTATAGAGACCTCTACCAAAAATTAGAAAATCTTATACAGGGGTCTAGGAGTGTAGAGGACTACCATAAGGAGATGGAGATGGCTATTATTCGGGCTAATGTAGTGGAGGATCGGGAGGCCAAAATGACAAGATTTTTGAGGGGGTTGAATAGGGAGATAGCCAATATAGTTCAGTTGCAACATTATGAGGAGGTAGAGGACATGGTGCACATGGCTATGACGGTGGAGAGAAGGCTAAAAGGAAAGGGTATATCAAGGTATACTTCAGTTTCTAGTACTCCTTGGAAACCAAAGTGGGACAAAAATGATCAAGTTGTAGCAAAGGGGAAGAGCGAACCATCAAAGGGAAAAGATTTGGGTGAGGCTGAAACCTCAAGAAAAAGAGAGAATGAGTTGAAAAACAATTGTGAGGCCAAGAGTTCAAAAAAAGAGGAGAGTGAAAGAAAAACAGAGAGTGAAAAGAACAAAGAGAGTGAGAGGAAAAAAGAGAATGAGGCCGAAACATCAAAAGAAAGAGAGAGAGAAAAAGAAAATAGAGAGGTGGTTGAGAGTCAAGAAAAAAGAGTGGAGACACAAGAGGAAAAAGAAAGAGAGATTGTAGAGAGAAATAAAAAGACAAAAGTAAGTTTTTATGCTAAGGCCAGCTTTTATGCTAACGAATTTAACAACTATTTGCCTAGTGTTGTTGTTTCTTTGTTGCAGGGATATGAGGTCGTGATTCCTAGAGGTGTGTTTAGGGGATTGTCACCTATTAGGGAGATAGAGCACTACGTTGATCTTGTGCCAGGAGCGACAATTCCTAACCGACCTTTATTTGAAGAACATCAGTTCCTGGCACACTTAAAGGGACAAGGTAAGTTGTTGAGTAAAATGCATGCTAAGTGGGAGGACTGTATTGAGACTTTTCCTCATGTATTCAAATACACACAAGGTATGGAAAATTTTGTGATTGATGCTTTAGCAGGAAAGTATGTTCTTGTTTTCATTTTAGATGCAAGATTGTTGGGACTTGAATATGATATAGAATTGCATGCTAATGATGATGACTTTGCTAGTGTGTATGGAACAAGTGAGAAAGCATCGTTCGGTAAGTTCGATAAACTAGATTGGTACTTGTTTAGAGGGAATAGATTTTGTGTGCCTTCTAGTTTTTTGCGTAAGTTGCTTGGGTGTGATAGACATGCTGGTTTGTTGGGTGACCTTGGTGCAAGGAAAGATTTAGGTTTGTTTCTTGAACGTTTGTGGGAGTATCATTTGCCATTCATTGAATTGTTACATGGACGTTTCCGGGAGTATCATTTGCCATTCATTGAGTTTACATATTGGAGTGGTCATTTTAGTTCCAGGAAGACTTTAGATGTGCTTCATGAACATTTGTGGGAGTATTGTTTACCATTCATTGAGTTTACATATAATTGGAGTGTTCATGCTACTACTAAATTTTCACCATTTGACATTGTTTATAGACTTGATCGATTTACTCCTTTAGATTTAACACCTTTACCTGTTGATGACAGGAGTAGCTTGGATGGTCTTTTCCAAACTCCTGAACAAATTAATGAAAATGCATGTCTAATGGATCTTTCAGGTAACTATCTTGTTTTTACTATTTTCAATGTTACTAACCATTTTCCCTTTGATCCAGGTGGAGATTTGAGGTCGAATCCTTTTGAGGAGAGGGGGAATGATGGGAACCAAGGTGGGCCTAGTCTTAAAGATATGTTGCACGTTCCAGATGGGCCAAATACAAGTTCAAGGGCTTAAACGATGAAGATTATGCTTTGATTCAATTCATAAGCTATGGAAAGGGCAACAACATAACTTATAGGCTTTGGACACTTGAAGGCTTTCAACTTATTTAATTAATTTCAAGGACCTATTTTATTTGCTTAGAATAATTGGGTTTATAACTATGTAAGGGCATGTTGGGAAAGTTATTATTTTATTGAATTAGGGTTAGGGTTACTGTAGCCGAGTTACTGTAGCTCGGCACTGTAGCCGCGGCACTGTTCATCCAGGGGTACTTTTGGAAGATGGGGGTTTATTTTGGCTAGGGTTTCATTAGGTTTTCCTTTAAATACTCTATGTAGCCTCATTTTAATCAGATTATGAAGTTTATGAAATTTGATGAATTTATTCATTGTGAGTTGAGTTTTACTCCTCTTGTTCTTAATTGAACTTTTGAACTTATCAAAGGTAAATCACAACCTTTGTGGCGTTCCTCCTTTGTAATCTGGGTTCTTGAGACGGGTTCTTCAACGGGTCTAGATTTTAATATAATCTAGGTTCTTGAAACGAGTTCTCATTGGGTCTAGGTTCTCCATCCATAGACTTGATTTTGGCTTTCTTGGGAAGTTTTCAAATTGACTGTGGGTTCAAGGGATTTCATTCCCGCGGGTTCATATCACGAGGTCAATGGAACACTTTCCGAGTTAAAAGCTCCATCCATATAGGGTTTTAATCTCTATCCATTTACTTTAAATGTGCTTGTTGTCTCTTGATGGACTTCAACCGCCCCATAGGGAAAGACACGGGTCACCACAAACGGTCCCAATCGCCGAGAGCGCAAGTTTCCTGGGAAGAGTCGAAATCTTGAGTTAAATAATAGAACTTTATGCCCGACTTCGAATTCCCTTCTCATAATATGTTTATCATGCCATCTTTTCGTTTTATCTTTGTAAATTAGAGCATTCTCATAAGCATCATTGCGGAACTCATCCATCTCGTTGATCTGCAGTATTCTCTTCTCTCCAGCCACTTGTAAATCGAAGTTCAGTGTTCATGTCGCCGAATAGGCTCTGGGTTCTAGCTCCTTGGGTAGATGGCAAGCTTTTCCATAAATGAGCCGATAAGGTGACATCTCGATCGGTGTTTTGAATGATGTTCGATAGGCCCATAGCACATCATCTAACCTTTTTGCCCAGTCTATCTGAGAGACACTCACGGTCTTCTCCAGTATGTGCTTCAACTCCCGATTAGACACCTCGACCTGGCTGCTTGTTTGAGGATGGTATGGTGTTGCCACATGATGGGTAACGCCATATTTAGTCAGTAGCGCTTCAAAGTGGCAATTGTAAAAATGCTCTCTGCCATCACTGATTATGGCCCTCGACATGCCAAATCGGGAAAAAATGTTCTTCGGCAGGAAATTCACTACAACCCTTGCATCATTGGTTGGCAAGGCAACCGCTTCCATCCTTTTGGAGACATAATCTACAACAACCAAAATAAATTTGTTAGAATATGAGGATGGAAAATGACCCATGAAATCTATACCCCAAACATTAAATAATTCAATCACTAAAATATTGTTTAAAGGCATCCCATGTTTCCTAGAAATGTTGCCAACCCTTTGACAATGATTACATAAATTAACAAAATTAAAATAGTCTTTGAAAATAGTCGGCCAATAAAAGTCGCATTGTAAAACTTTCGCTACTGTTTTTGCTCCACCAAAGTGGACACCTGCTTCCAATGAGTGGCAATGTCTGAGTATGCTCTCCATCTCTTCCTCGGGCACACATCTCCTGATTATCTGGTCTGTGCAGTGCTGGTATAGAAAAGGTTCCTCCCAAAAACAATATTTCAAGTCAGAGAAGAATTTCTTCTTTTGTTGATATGTCATCTCGACAGGTAGAATTCTAGACACCAAATAATTTACCATGTCAGCATATCATGGAACAACTTGTATAGCCATTAATTGCTCGTCTGGGAATGTCTCATTAATTGGAAAATTCTCCTCGCTAGCTGTCTCTTTAAGCTCAAGGCGAGATAAGTGGTCGCCACTACATTCTTGGTACCTTTCTTATCTCTTATTTCCAAACCGAACTCTTGTAGTAGCAAAATCCATCTTAACAGTCTTGGTTTGGCATCCCTCTTCGACATCAAGTATTTAAGAGTTGAGTGATCGGTGTAGACGACCACCTTCAAACCTATCAAATAAGAACGAAATTTGTCAAAGGTAAACACAACTGCTAACAATTCTTTTTCAGTAGTAGCATAATTAAGTTTAGCTTATGTTAAGGTCCGACTTGCATATAAATAACATGAAAACTTTTATCTTCTCTCTGTCCCAAAACAGCCCCTATAGCATAATCGCTAGCATCACACATTAATTCAAAAGGTAAATTCCAATCCGGTGATACAATGATAGGTGCTGAAATTAATTTTTTCTTAAATGTTTCAAAAACATGCAAGCATTCATCAGAAAATTCAAACCAAGTATCTTTAATCAATAGAGTGTAGAGGTTTAGTAATTTGGGAAAAATCCTTGATAAACCGATGATAGAACCGGACATGACCCAAGAACCTCCTCACGGCCTTCACATTGGTTGGTGATGGGAGTTTGTCAATAAATTCTATCTTTGCTAGGTCGACCTCATTTCCCATGAAATGCGGTGGCCGAGCACTATTCCCTTCCTGACCATGAAGTGGCATTTTTTCCAATTTAAAACAAGATTTGTTTCATTGTATCTCTGTAAAATCAAAGATAAATTAGATAAGCAGTTATCAAAAGAGTGATAAAAAACTGAGAAGTCATCCATGACGACTTCCAAAACTTTTTACACCATGTCTGAGAAGATGGACATCATGCATATTTGAAAAGTGGATGGCGCATTGCAAAGATCAAAAGGCATGTGCCTATATGCAAAAGTGTCGTAAGGACAGGTGAAAGTGGTCTTTTCTTGATCCTCAGGTGTAATGTCTATTTGATTGTAACGGAATATCCATCTAGAAAACAATAGTAGGCGTGGCCAACAAGTCTTTCTTGCATTTGATCAATAAACGGTAAGGAAAAATGGTCTTTTCGAGTTGCATCATTCAGCCTTTGATAGTCTATGCATACTCGCCATCCCATGACCGTCCTCCTCGGTATGAGTTTATTGTTGTCATTTTTTATCGCGGTTATCCCTATTTTCTTTAGGACGACTTGCACTGAACTTACCCATGCACTATCTGAGATTGAATAAATGATCCCTGCATCTAAAAGCTTCAATACATTTTTATGCATTATTTCTTGCATCGATGGGTTCAATCTCCTCTTAGGTTGGATGATTGGTTTAAAATTATCCTTCATTAATATCTTGTGCATGCAAATTGAAGGACTAATTCCTTTGATGTCTAAGATGGTCCAACCCAAGGCCATTTTGTGTTCCCGCAAGACTCTCAGCAACTTCTCTTCCTCTACATCACTCAAAGAACTGTTAATAATGATTGGAAAAATAGAGTCCTGGCCTAAGAAGGCATACCTTAAATTTGATGGAAGCGATTTGAGTTCAAGCTTGAGTAGTTCCTTACTTGGCGACCTCGATTGAGATGAGTTTAGCTCTTCCACTTTCAGTTTTATTGAAGGAGAAAGGGAAGGTGTAGCTTCCAAATATCTCTCACACTCCTTAACCTTTTCATCTTCAGATTCAATAGATGTAGAGTGAGTAAGACATACCTCGAGTGGTACCTTTGAAAATTCAGCTCCATACGTCTCGTCGGCCTTGACCATGTCTCGGTCTGTTATTTGAAAACAAGAATGTACCTCGGGCGGGAATTCTATAGATTTAAAAATGTCAAACGTGACCTGCTCCTCGCCAACCCTCAAAACGAGTTTTCCTTTCTGGATATTAATTAAAGTTCTCCCCGTCGCCAGGAAAGGTCGGCCTAGTATCAAAGGAATCTCCTCGTCCTCCTCCATATCAAGCACAATGAAGTCAGCCGGGAAGATGAACTTATCAACTTTCACCATTACATCCTCAATGATTCCTCTTGGGTATTTAATAGATTTTTCCTCCAACTGTAGACAGGTAGCGGTCGGTTTTGCTTCTCTAAGGCCTAATTTCTTGAAAATAGAGAGTGGCATTAGATTAATACTTGCCCCTAAGTCGCATAAAGCTTTATCAAAATATGAATATCCTATAGTGCAAGGGATCATGAAACTCCTCCGATCTTTCAACTTAGGCAGCAACTATTTTTGTAAAATTTCACTACTGTCCTCGGTCAACATCACAATCTCATGCTCCTCCAACTTCTGCTTGTTTGCGGAAAATGAATTGGTGGATTATAAATTGAAGGATAATAAGTTTCAAAAATAAACTCCCTGAATTTCTTGGATTTTGCAGCCCCTTTATTTTCTCTAGTCTTCTCAGCTTGCTCGTCAGTCACCTGTCGATCTGCTTCTTTCACCTCGTACTCAGTTTCCTTCTTCTCGGACTCTACATTTTCGGTAGCTTCTGCGTCTCGCTCAGTCATATGTCCGCTCACTCTTCAATGTTATGGCTTTGTGATGGAAGCCTCACTCGCGCTCAAGTGTTTATGGTCATGTTGGATGGATGAATCAAAGGCTACTTCAAGGCAACACCAAGATCCAAATGGGTGGAAGTTGAAAATCAAGACTAACTCGTGCTAGTACTCAATTCTCAAAAATTGGGGTGACAAATCATAAGCTTCACTTTTATTGAAAATAGCATAATAATCAATTACAATGCAAAACTGAAATAAATAGTACTAGGGTTCAGCTAGCCCTCCCCCAATTATCACAATCCCAACAACTTCTAACTTCTAAAATTAAGGAAACAATCCCAACAACTTCTAAAACAAAGGAAACAAATTAACTAAATAACAAATAGATAAACTTCCTAATTTGAAGAAGCACAACTCAGTCATCATCCTCCAAATCACCCAATCCCTTAAAATCAAAGGATTTGCCTCATCCCCTAAATTCAAGGAATTTGCCAACAACTCAGTTAACTTTTAGGTGGCAATCGGTCGGTCCTACGTGGCCTTGCCTTATGTGCCCAAAGTCTCACTCTCCACGCCCAAAGTCTCACCCTCCGTGCCATGCAAGCACCCCAAAGCCACCCTCCTCGCCTCGGCACACTTAGCCCTTCTAGTGGCATTGTGGATAGTCGTTCTTGCATCTCTATCATTCCTCCCCCCTTCAAGACTGACCTTGTCCTCAAGGTCTAGTTCTAGAAATTTCTCCTATAGAACCCGAACACTCTCCCATGTAGCATCTTTGGTTGGAAGCCCCTTCCATTGAACCAAGGCTTTGGTTCTCACTTGGCCTCCCTTCCTCACAAGCCTATGCTCCATGATCTTCTCAGGTTGTAAGCAAGCTGTCTGCACTTCTCCAACACTTGATATGGGCCAAAATACTTAGCCCTCAACTTGCTCAATGTTGTCTTGGATGGTGCCTTGTGCTCCCTCAGTAAGTATTTGAGAAAGACCCAATCTCCCGACTCAAAGGACTCCATGCTTCTTCCCTTGTCAAAGTGCTTCTTCATTTGGTCTTGAGCACGTGCCAAGTTCTTTTTGAGTTCTTTCAAGATCTCATCCCTCTCTCTAAGCTCCATATCCACCAACTCATTAGGTGAACTCCCTACCTTCATAGGTTACAAGCACCGGTGGTGGATTCCCATAGAGCTCCTCAAATGGTGTCATTGATCGGTGGTACGATGTGTTGTACCAAAATTCAGCCCAAGCCAAATGCTCCTCCCACTTCTTCAAGTATTGGTGCACAAAGCACCTAAGGTATTGCTAAAGAGTCCATTTGGCCATTGGTTTAAGGGTGATAGGTTGAACTTCGGGCCAATTCTGTCCCATGCATCTTGAAGTACTCCTTCCAAAAATTGCTCATGAACAAACGGTCCCTATCTGTCACAATGCTTCTCGGCATCCCATGGAGCTTCATTTATCACGTGATCCACATAAAGTTTAGCAATAGTCTTAGCCGTGTATGGATGCACCATTGCAATGAAGTGTGCATACTTAGTCAAGCGGTCTACCACCACAAGAACCCCATCACATCCATTTGAAAGTGGCAACCTCTCCACAAAGTCCATGGTGACATCCTCCTAAATGTGAGTAGGGATCGGTAAGGGTTGCATCAACCCCTTGGGCTTGCTACTCTCACTCTTCACCCCTTGACAAGTGTCACACCTCCTAACATACTCCCTCACATTTCCTTTCATGCCATCCCAATTGAACAAGTTAGCCACCCTTACCTAAGTACGGTACACTCCCGAATGTCCTCCTTCCTTGGTATCATGAAAGTGGCCTAAAATCTTCATTCTAAGATCTCCCATACTCGGCACCACTACTCTCCCCTTATATTTTAGTAGCCCATCATGCATCTCATAGTTTTCTACTCCCTTAGCCTCCACATCTAACTTCTCCATCACCGCTTTACATCTTAGATCATTTTTAATTCCCTCTCTAATCTCATCCCACCCTCCCCATGAAGGACCCGAAAGGGTCTCCAACACCACACCATCTTCCCTCCTAGATAGGGCATCGACTACACTATTCTCCCTACCCGGCCTATACACCATTTGAAATTCTTATCCAAGTAACTTAGAAACCCACCTTTGTTGATCCAGAGTAGTGATTCTTTACTCCAAAAGATGCTTCAAAGGTTGTTGATCCGTGGCTATCAAGAACTTTCACCCCAACAAATAAGGCCTCCATACCCTCATGGCTTCCATGATCGCAAGCATCTCTCGTGCATACACACTCCACCCTTTCTTTTGAACACTAAGGGCCTTGCTAATGAAGGCTAGTCGCCTCCCTTCATGTGTCAATACCGCACCTACCCCCACATTGCTTGCATATGTGTGTAACTCAAATGCCTTCTCAAAATTAGGCATAGCAAGGACGGGTGTAGTTGTCATGGTCTTCTTAAAAGCTTCAAATGCCTTCTCCCATTCTTCACTCCAAACGAAATTATTCTTTTTGACCATGTTGGTGAGTGGTCTTGCAATGGAAGCATAATCCTTGACAAACTTTCTATAGTAACCCGTGAGCCCTAGAAAGCCCCTCAATTAAGGTGATGGTCTTCAGTTTGGGCCAAGCCACCATAGCTTCAACCTTTCTTGAATCCACCTTGACCCCTTCATGTGAGATCAAATGCCCCAAATACTCAATTTCCCCTTGGCCGAATGCACACTTGGACAACTTAATATAGAAAGAGTTGTCAAGTAGCACCCCCAAGATAACCTCCAAGTGCTCCAAATGATCCTCCCATGTCTTCGAAAAAACAAGAATATCATCGAAAAATACCAACACATACCTCCTCAAATACAGCTTAAAGATTTGATTCATGAATGCTTGAAAAGTTGAAGGAGCATTGCATAGACCAAACGGCATCACCAAGTACTCAAAGTGGCCATTGTGAGTTCAAAAAGCCGTCTTGTGAATGTCCCCTTTATGCACCTTTATTTGATGGTATCCAGCCCTTAGATCAAGTTTGGAGAAGAACATCGAACCTCCAAGCTCATCTAACATGTCATCAATGGTCGGAATTGGAAATCTATCCTTGATAGTAGCCTCATTCGAGACTGGGTAGTCGGTGCAAAACCTCCATTTGCCATCCTTCTTCTTCACCAAGAGAACCGAACTTGAGAATAGGCTAGTGCTTGGCCGGATGAGCCCATTAGACAACATCTTATTGACTTGCTTTTTGATATCGGTCTTTTGGTAATAGGCATATCGGTCGGGGTCACATTAACTGGCTTGGTTTCCTCCTTCAATGGAATACGATGGTCAAATCCATTGAGGGTGGAAATGTCTTCAAATCCTCCATCACTCTAGAAAACCAACCCAACCAACCTCTCAAGTCATTAGTTACCTCGGCCCCTAACTCCCTCTCCATGCTCCCATCTTCCACTTCATGCTCCTCACTCAAGCCCCTCGATTGGGAGGCCAATGTGATAGCAAAACATTGCCTCTCGTCTCAAGATCTTCTCCATCTCATTAGGCCCCACGGCCTTACATCCCCCTTTTCCATTCATCCTCATGGTCACCCATTTGCCCCCCATCATAAACTCCATAGTCATTTTTCTATAATCCGAGACTATCTTCCCTAGCTCCTCTAGCCATTGCACACCCAACACAACATTCAACCCCACAATAGACAAAGAATACAAATCTACTACAATCTCAAGGCCTTGTGTTTTCAAACATACATTTTTATATACTTCTCTACACATCAACTTCTCCCTGCTAGCTACCTTGACCTAAAAATTGAGTGACAGAAGTCACAGGCAACCCCAAGCTCTTGGCTACTTTAGAGTTGATGAACTTTAGGGATGAGCCATTATTAACAAGAACTGTGACCTCTATCTTGCCAATGTGAGCTTGTGTTCTCATCGTTCTAGATCCCACAACAGCCGCCAATGCATGGATAGAAATATGAGGATCTCCCTCCATGGCCTCATCTTGTTCTTGCTCTTCTTGCCCTTGCTCTTCCTCCCTTATGTCTTTCTCGCTCTATGAGAAAATTTTGCTTGGCTTTGCATTTGTGGCCCATTGTGAACTCTCATTGCAATTGAAACAAAGACCCTTCTCTCTTTGTCATTGCATCTCTTCCCAAGATAGCCTCTTCACGCCCACGGGTAATGATTTGGTTCCACTTGATGCACCTCCACTAGGACCTCTAGGTGAGAAATCCTTACTAAAAGTTTTGTTTGTACCAAACTTGGAAACTATTGGGGGTGGTTTCCTCACCTCCAAGCGTCTATTCTCCCTCAAATCTTGGAGTTGATCTTCTTTAATCTGTGCAACCTCCAAGGCTTGAATCAAGGTCTTCGGCTTCTTAAGCTTTACTTCCGCCGCCAACTCACTCTTCAAGCCTCCCACGAAAGTTCAAATGTGAGCCTTCTTCGACCACCCATGTACCCTTGTAGACAAGTATTCAAACTCCTTTTGATAATCCCTTAAAGATCCGGTTTGCTTGATCTTTGAGAGAGTCTCATGGTAGTCCATATACTCGGTTGGCCCGAACCTCCCTAAGAGCTCCTTGACAAATTTCTACCATTTCAACTCCCTCCTTTTAGCTCTATAGGTCTTCCTCATCCATTGCCACCATTGGTTAGCCTCCCCCTCAAGAAAGTAGGAGACATAGGACACTTTAGCATGACCCTCCATGTGATTGTGCTCGAAGTATTGCTCGGCTCTACTAACCCAAATGCACCATTGAATTTGGGAAAGTTCATTTTTGGTTTGAGAACTTCCCCCTACGTGCGCCTCTTCTCTCACCTCGGTTCCCTTCCTCCCTTTCACTTTCCTCGATTGATTCCTCGTTGTTGCTTGAGGAAACTTGATTAGATAAATCCGAATCCTCCACCCTCTCATGGTGTTGACTCCTTCTAGACCCACGGAGCCCTCGAGACTATGATGCCTCTTAGTTCTTCTTCTATGGCACCTTCCATCTCCATTCCTCCTTTGATCCACCAATTGGTAGAGCACCTCCTCTAACCTTCCAAGCCGGTCATTGGTGGCGTGTGTTGGGCCTCCAAAGTGGTTTCAAGCTTCTCAATCCACTCCCTATGTGTTGGTTGTCGATCAGCCATGATTCTCCTCCTTGGCTTCCTCTCCATGGGTTGGACGCCTCCCAATGAAAGCACGAATGATGGAAGCCTCACTCACGCTCAAGTGTTTATGCTCGTGTTGGATGGATGAATCAAGGGCTACCTCAAGGCAACACCAAGATCTGAATGGTTGGAAGATGAAAATCAAGACTAACTCGGGCTAGCACTCAATTCTCGAAAATTGGGGTGACAAAGCAAAAGCTTCACTTTTATTGAAAATAGCATAAAATCAATTACAATGCAAAATCGAAATAAATAGTACTAGGGTTCAGCTAGCCCTCCCCCAATTGTCACAATCCCAAAACAATTCAAACTTCTAAAATTAAGGAAACAATCCCAACAACTCCTAAAATAAAGGAAACAAATTAACTAAATAACAAATAGACCAACTTCCTAATTTGAAGAAGCACAACTTGGTCATCATCCTCCAAATCGCCCAATCCCCTAAAATCAATGGATTTGCCAACAACTCGGTCAACTTCTAGGTGGCAATCGGTTGGTCCTACGTGGCCTTGCCTTGTGTGCCCAAAGTCTCACCCTCCATGCCATGCAAGCACGCCAAAGCCACCCTCCTTGCCTCGGCACGCTTAGCCCTCCTAGTGGCATGGCAGATAGCCCTTCTTGCATTTCCATCACTTTGATATGTTCCTTCAGATTGATCACAGTGTTGCTCGGTAAAGTCCTTGCTGTCCTCTCGGTAAGCATGTTTGAGAGCTGACCGATTTGTGCCTCAAGATCGCGGATTAAAGCTGAGTTGTTTTGGATCACCAAATCAGCCTTTTGCATTACCATATCAGTCTTTTGCATGTATTGCATAAACATATCCTCAAGTGTTGGCTTCTTCTCTTGCTATGGAAACTGTTGAGGTGGTCTACTTGGTTATTGCTCCATGAAAAATTAGAGTGATTTCTCCCTCTGAGATTGAACGTGTTTGAATAAGGCTTATTTTGATGTTGGAAATTGGACACGTAATGGGCTTGTTCATGACTCTGTTGGATAAAAGGATTCCCCACTTGGCAATCTACACTTGAATGATTTCTTGCACAATGATCACAAACAACATTAGTTTGAATAGCATTAACGTTCATTTTACCTATTTGTTTGGATAGATTTGCCAACTAAGTCGCAATTGCGGACATAGAATCATGCTCAACAACATTGGCCGCCTTCTTTGGTATTGCCCTCTCTGCGGCCAATTTATAGCTGTTAGATGACAACTCTTCCAGAAGTTCATATGCCGCTTTAGGGATCTTACTCATTAATGCTCCTCCTGCGGCTGCATCAACCATAGATCGATTTGTGGATCCCAAACCATTGTAAAACGTTTGTACTTGGAGCCAGGTTGGGAGGTCATGATGTGGACACTTGCGCAATTCATCCTTGTATCTCTCCCATGCCTCATATAATGATTCACCATCAAATTGGGTGAAGGTAGTGATATTATTCCTTAACTACGCTATCTTGGCCGGAGGGAAATATTTCTCTAAAACATTTTGTGCCAACTGCTCCCAGGTGGTGGTGATGCCAAGCGGCAAAGAACTCAACCAAGCTTTGCTTTTTCCCAGAGTGAAAAAGGAAAAAGTCTCAATCGAATTGCATTATCTGTCACTCTGTTGTGTTTAAAAGTATCACAAATTTCTTGAAAATTTGCAATATGGACGTTATGATCCTCTTGTGACAGTCCTCCAAACTGGACGGTTTGTTGGATCATTTGAATGATGATCGGCTTGATCTCGAAGTTATTCGCTTGTATAGCTGGCAGCCTTATACTAGACGTTACCCCATTGACCGAGGGCATCAAATAGTCTTTTAACACCTTGTGCTCCTAGTCGGCCATATTAACTATGGAGGCGGGGAGCTCTTTCTTTTTCTCTTTATTGATCCGACGTAAGGTTCGTTCAATCTCGGGATCGAAAAGTGTATGCTCTAATGATTTTGATCGATGCATGCACTTCTAATTCTTGAAAAGAAAAAAAAAATCAAACTGAGATCTAATTTAGACAAATAAAATAAAATCCAAAGTAGTAAAAATCTGGCTGGTATCAATATCAATAACAAATAACTATTCCCCGACAACGGCGCCAAAAACTTATTCACATAAAAATATATCTGCAAGTGCATAGAATCGTAACAAGTAGTAAAGTGTTTTAAAGAAAACGGTTATCGAACCCACAAGGAAAAATTATGTTATTGAGTATTGAAATTGACTAAATTAATTACTATTTGGAAAACCGAAATTTGAAGAATGGTTTATCTAAATTAAACTAAAAAAAAATAACATTAAAATTAAGATTTTAAAAATAATAAGAATACATCTAGAGTATTTGATTTCACCTTGCAAATCTCACACAATTTATTCTTCCTTTTTATAGAATCTCAATTATCCCAAGTTGATGATAAAAATCTCTTAACTATTCAATATTTTCTCTCGAACAATACCAAAAATATCTCCAACTAATAACTCCATATCTCTATATGAATTTAACTAATTAGAGACTCATTAAGTTCTTTGGATTTTTCTTGAAAATCATACTAGTCGCGGTAAAGCATCTATGCTTTCGCTCAACTAATGGTGTTTAATCCTAGAGTTTTAATCACAAGTCACCTCTCGGTCTCATTGCAATCCAAAAGATCGAACAATAGTTAGTTAGAAAGTTGCAAGCATTAAGAACAATGAATAAACACTCAATCATGGAAATATTGAAAATAAAATAACTTTGAATGTAAATTGTGTGTTTCATGCTAGTCTACATCAAAGCTCTAGAAAATAGAATTAGTACATAATGGAATTGAAAAGAAAAAAGAATAAAACTGGTGTTTTTCGTTGAAGTCAGTTGATGAAACATGTGACTCTTGCCTCTGCTCTCTAGTATCGCCTTCTCGAAAGAACACTTAAAGATTAAATTCTGGAACTCTAAACTCAGACTTAGACTAAAACTAAAACTAAGATTAAGAACCAAGACTATCTATTCATCCCACAAGGCAGGATTCAATAGATGTCAAAGCTCAAATCCAGAAAGAAAATAAATGCAGCTACAATTTACCCTAAAAATCGGGAAATTAGTTTCTAAAGATAAATGTTAACATAAAAGGAATTATCCCAAGAATAATGGAATTATCTAAAATGAAAGATTTAGTGAATGAGATGGAAACACAAACATGCTCGGGATCCACATCTTTCCCGACGTAATAGCGTTATGTACTATTTTTGAAAAAGAGTGGACTCCAGTATTAAAAATTAATTTTTTATATGAGTTTCATATTTATTCACTTTTTTTAAAATGAATGCACAACGCTTGCGTACTCTATGAATGCAAATATCATTTCTTCAAAAAAGAACAATCCCTTTTTTCTCTCCGTAATTAAAAATTTTAAAAAAATTGATAAATTAAAGCCAATCCAAATTGAATCCTCTCCCTCAAAACAACAATTATTATTTATTCCCACCTACCTTCACAAATTCGGCCGCACCACATCTTCTTGCAAAGTGTCCAAACCCCACTAATGAAACCAAGGTAGAAAGGTACAAGGAGGTGCTTATGGGGGAAACTTGAACTTTAATTGATACAAACGAATCACTACAACATAATTGCTTTTCAGTGACCGTTGAAAAATTGTGACAGTCTCTAAACCGTCACTAAAAGGCATTTTCTATGACAGTTTCTGGAAACCGTCACTAAAAACAGATGAGATTTTTTTTACATTCCAACGTATGGAAAATTTACTTTCGAACGTCATATATACGTTCGAATGTTGTGGCTATTTACATGCGAACATGAAATGTTTTGGCATAACCGTTCGAACGTTATTAATTAACGTTCGAACATGAAATGTTTGCGCCAACGTTCGAACGTTAATTAATAACGTTCAAACGTTCATTGTAAATTTCAATTAAATATGACTTTAATTTAAAAATTATGTGATTTTTATTGTGCATAATTTGTGAACAAGTCTAAAAAATTGACTTGTATATATTTATATATACACAATTTGTAATATATAAATATATATCTATGTTTATATATATTTGAAATGCAGTGATTTAGTATTAAAGTTGGAAAATATAACATTAAAGAAGATTAAGATTTGAAATTAAAAAACGATAGAAATATTCAATAATATTTTTTTTTACAAATATTAAAAATTAAATACAAAATATAATAGAATGTAGTAAACAACAGTCAGATGATAATGTTGTCCATGAAAGTCGAACTCCGTACCTCCTCAGTCAAGGTATCAACATTGTCGTTGATGATAGTTACACGATGGGTGAGCTTGGCAACAGACGCTGATCTAGCCTTGAGCGATCGATCGATCTTATGATCGATATGTGCAGTCAGCTGTGAGATGACTGCATCGACCCAAGCAGGCCGCGCATCTTCTACAGATGTACTCGGTGTATGCTGACTACTACTCCCCACATGACCTGGCTTAGGCTGCGTCGGAGGAACTAAATCCTCTACAGGGGTGGCTGACGTCCCCTGACCTGTCCAATGCTACGTCGAAGCGTGGTCATGTCGAGGGGGCTCATCTGATCTTTGACTCACTCCTCTGACTGGGTCGGCACTCCCCGTGCAGGTAATAGTCGGCAGATGAGGACACCGTATGAGAGATTATTCGTGGAGACGATGCTCGCCTCTTAATGGATCCTGTCAAAGATGTGCAGTGAAAAATCTATAGGATCTTCACGTGCCACTAGTATCAAAAATTGTGCCTAAAGCCGACTAAATGTGGTTTTATGTGCCACAGGATCGACATTTGTTGCAACAATAAGGTGCAACATGCGGAAGAAATGTAGCAGATGGTTCTGGTTGAAGGCTTTCTTCCGCTCGATCTGCATGCGGTCCTTCCAGGTCAGGATGTAGAAATCCTCGTCTCGGTCATCATCCCGAGCGTTGACGCCAATATCCTCGGCCTCTGACTGGTCTACATCTCTGGCTGATGCTAGCTCAAATGGGCGGCCAGTAGATGATGTAGAAGTGCTTACATTCTCGTGGGAGCGTGTGCAGATATCTCAACTCCTCGATGAATCCTGAGGTGCTCGCCGATGACATCTAGTGATATCTCAATAGAAACACCACGTACAATCACGGTGTGAGAGGTCCTGAGGCATGTCACATATCCCCATATAGAACTCCTAAACTATTGAGGGGTATACATTCCCCCTCAATGTATAGATATTTCCCCAGCCTCTATTGCGGAAAACATCTCTCAGGTTCGTCTGCTACCATATGAGTTCATCGAACTCATTAATCAAGACCTCTCGCTCTACCATAACAGTACGAGCCCTGATACGAGCAGTGTCCTGAGTAGCTCCTTCCCTCCCTCATTTCCTAGTATGCAAATGATGAGCCATACCCTGAAAATAGAAAAGGAACAAAAATTATTTACATTAATGCATTTTTTTGTATTAATTTTAAGCTACTCTGCATTAACGTTCGAACATAGCAAAATAAACGTTCGAACATTAAGATAAAACGTTTGGACGTGTATTTCATGTGTTTGCAAGTAAAACTATGTAAATAAATTTCCATTCAAACGTGTATCCTTTACGTTCGCAAGTAAAACATATATGTTCGAGCGTAAAACATAGACGTTCGAACATAAGCAGTAAATAAATATTGGCTGACATACGTTCGGACGTTTATGTTATACGTTCGAACGTATTTGTTTTACATGAGAACGTAAATATAAACGTCTGAACGTCGAAGCATGAATAAAGTAGAAAATCAGTATGTTCAGACATTATAATTAAACGTCTGACCGTATGTGATTTAAGTGCGAAAGTAAAATATTCACATTCGAACGTATGTCGTTTAATAATGTTTAAAAAGTAGTACGTCCAGACGTATCCATTAAACGTTGGGACGTAAAATTTATGAAAATGACTTCCAAATGTAAGACAATGAACGTTCGAACGTAGAAGTCATAACTGCTATGTAATTGAAATGTTGTATGTTCGAACGTCTTGGTGAAACGTTCGAATGTTACGACACAGAATGGCTGAGTCGACTCAGCCATTATTGAAATCTCAAAAATTACTCTACAAGGTTCTAAATGCCGAAATGTCACCATAGAAATGAAGTATACACTTCAAGAAATATTTATACGGTGACTATTTGGCCAATGGCAAGCCGTGGTGGCCAGAAAATGGAGTTGAAAATTCAGCCACCACTTATCCCGTTTTAAACAAAACTCAATCCAAATATCAAATAAAATGCATTTTATTTGAATAAAAGATGAATGCCTACCTTTTAGTGACGGTTGTGGCAGAGTTTGACGGCAGCGGTGATGGAGGAGTGGCGGCGTGCAACAAAACGACGATGATAACGTTAGAAATTACGTTTCGCCGTTCGGTTTTGGCCTTATATACATGAAACGTTCGAACATAATTATTGTTACGTTCAAACGTCTTTCAATTTACTTTCCAAAATATTGACTATAATATATTATATTATAAATGCTTATGTTATATATTATAATGTTATATATAGCATACTATATATAATATTATACTATAATATATATAGTATATTATAGTGTATATATATATTGTGTATTATATATATAATGTATTATATATATAATGTATTATATAATATATTATATATATACTGTATTATATATATAGCACAATATATATCTAATATTGTATAATATAATATATAATATATTATATATTATATGATCTATTATAAACTAATGAAATCAACATTAGAACCACATGCTCTTATTATTAGTCCAAAATGATATACTTTTTTATTACAATCTAGTACCCAAAACTCTCGTGTACAAATTCCTAAATAGATTGATTGGAATCAAATTACTCTTCCTATATTATTGACAATTAGATTAATTGGTTTTTTTAAATTTGTGAGTGCTAGTTATATTTCTAAAGTTTAGCAATATGTTTATACATGTTGTTGTGATTTTATGCTTACTCTTGAAATAATTGTGATTATTGTTTGTGAATTTTGTGAATAGTTTGTGAGTTTATGGTGTTCATTGATGAATTAATATTTGTATAAATATTGTTGTGAGAATATTGTGAATATGTTGTGATATGGATTTAAAATATTGTGATTATTATTTTTGAATTTTTATTGAATATGTTTAACAAGAAAATTATAAGTTTATGATCTTAATTTTAAGTAAAAATTCAAAACATTTAATATACAGATAATATGAAGTTTAATATATAACATGGAGTAAGTATATATAATATATTCATATTAATTTAGTTAGAATATGATTATTATTCAAATTATAAGTATAGTATAAATTAGGTCTTAAAAAAAATAAAAAATAAAAAGTATATAACTTAACTATATATAAAGTATAATACTTTTTTCATATAGAAGGAGATCAAAGATGGGGCGGGCCATTGGATCAGTAAATAGCAAGGTGCATTTTTTTTGGGAGGATCGATCCTTTTTGTTTTCAAAGGAACGTTCAAACATCCTCCATGATTGTGCATGTTACAATTAATAGATATATAGAGGACCGACTAGCTAGCTAGCTTGGTGATCACGTTGTAGTTGTGTACCTTCATTTGTTGCGTTTATGGCTATGAAGTGGGCCGTATATATATTCAAACATCAAGATAGGTGTCCAAATTATATACTTATTGTCTATATATATATATAAAATGTAGTATATATATAGATATATAAAATGTAGTATATATACTATACTATATAATATAGTATATAATGCAGAATTTAATAAGTAACAAAGAATTATATATTATTGATTTATATATATGGTATAGTTTTTATACTATATTATTATGTTCTCATCTAAAGTATTATGCTATCATACTATACATTTATATATATATAGATATATAAAATGTAGTATATATACTATATTATAATATAGTATATTAGGAATGGTATGTTTGAACGTTTCAAGTTTACGTTCGAACGTTAAACTAAGAGGGCGGGAAATTTCTCGCTCGATTAAGATATCTCTGTGATCATCTAAACGTTCGGACGTTTATACTATACGTTCGAACGTTAGTTGAATTTTCACTAGAAAATTATGAAAGTCCGAACGCCAAATTTCTTAACGTCTGAACGTTAGTAAATTAGTGCGGGAAATTTCCCACTCAAATATGGTAACTCTTTGATGATATGAACGTTCGGACATTTAAGTTAGATGTTCGAACGTTTATTGAAAATTTCTGAACGTTCTGGGCGTGAATAATTTTTGTTTTTCATTACGTTTGAACGTACAACTTCAATTTTCGAACGTTTGAACTAAGAATTTTAGAACTTAATGAATACGCGCACGGGAGGAATCAAATCATATCTGCTTCTCCCGTGCGTGCAACAGAGAGAGAGAGAGAGAGAGAGAGAGAGGGTTAGAGTGAGAGAGAGTTGAGTTTTGGTAAGAAAAAATTATTTTTCTTGTCTTTTTTTGAATTTTATAATATTTGTATTGTGTTTTTGTTATATAATATTTCTAATAAATTAGTGTTGTATTTTTTTGAACGATTGTATATTTCTAAAGTTGGAAGATTTTGATTTGTAAGTGGATATTGTGAGTGCTAGGTATATTTCTAAACTTTATCATTATGTTGTTGTGATTTTGTGTTTACTCTTGAAATATTGTGATTATTGTTTGTATAGTTTGTAAATAGTTTGTGAGTTATTGTGAATATGTTGTGATATAGATTTGAAATATTGTGATTATTATTTGTGAATGACGTTTGAATATGTTTACATGGTTAGAAATATAGTGTCTTTAGGTTTTGTTAATACATGTTTATTGCTTACTCAAGTTTAGGAATATGTTAATACATGTGACATGTTATTTTGTGTTTTTTGATTTTATTCTTTAACAAGAAAATTATAAATTTAGGATTTTAATTTAAGTAAAGATTAAAAACATTTAATTTACATTTAATATGAGACTTAATATCTAACATTGAATCAGTATAAATAATATATTCATACTAATTTAGTTATTATTATTCTAATTATAAGTATAGTATAAAACTTGATTTAAAAAAAAAGATAAAAAAAATATATAACTTAACTATATATAAAATATAATATATACATACAATAAATATAATTAATAATTACTTATTAAGTATAATAATTAAAATGTTATAATAACATTTAAAATTAAGTATAACAATTAAAATAACTCTTTAAGAATTATAATAATTAAAATTATATTATAACCTTTGAAATTAAGTATAACAATTAAAATTATACTTTAAAAATGATAATAATTAAAATTATAATATAACCTTTAAAATACTCTTCAATAAAAAAGTTTTGAACCTACTAAATAAGTAGAGTTGGAATATGTAAATATACTTATTTGTTATAAACTAAAGAGTAAGTAAATAAGGATCAAATAAATGCTTATATAAAAATTATATAATTATTGTCTATATAAATAAAAAACTCACTCAATTGAGTATATTATATTAAGATTATAATTGTGGAATGATAATAATTAAAATTATATAAAATCTTTTGGTATTTAGTCTAATTGCTTGACTGTTATAGTCTCTCTGGCCTTGACTAATGTCCTCCGGTCTTGACATACACTAATTGAGAGTTATCAGGACTGGAGAGTCTATGACAGTTAAGCAATTTGACTAACATTTAGATATTTCTTCAAGATCATTCTCCCTCGTGAAAAGTAGTAATAGGAAACTTGTGAAGATATTCTTCTATCTCTTGATAGTTTAACAATATAACATGCAATACTATTTATTTGACAATCTAGACACAGAACATGAGGATATTGTTTGTAGTGTTTTTTGATAAATATAGTGTGTCATTGCATAAATAACCTTAGATCCTTTTGGGAATTAGTGTACATTTATATGTGCACTAATTCCTGAATTGTCCAATGTGGACAGTTTGAGATTATATTATCTATATTGCACATTTTTGTTAGTCGCTATTTTCCACATTTAATATGAAGTTTCGGTGTCTTCCTCTACTGTTCTTTGGGTATACTGTTCGTAGGGTCACAATCCTGATATTTGAACATGTATACTTGGAGAACTATGGGGAGGAGCTGCCGAAATTTCTACTAAAGTGGAAAGTAATAGAGTGACGAGATTTGTGCAATATCGAGAATATAATCTCGAATTGGATAGGACCAACTACCTTATCAAAAAAACAATGAGAATTGGTGCATGACATGCATGTGAATTCTCAATGTACGGGTGATTAATATATAGATGTTTTTAGAAATGAATAGAAATTGGATGCGTCTGGGCAATAGACATAGAAATGATTACGTACCCTATGCACGTGGAGTAAGAACCTTCATTGATTTTGCACGGGCCTTTGCAGATAGTCTTGGTTACATTAAGTGTCCATGTCGAGGGTGTAAAAATTTGTGTGCGATAAGATTGGATGAAGCAAAAAGTCATATATTTGTAAACGGTATAGATCTGGGGTATACCCGATGGGTACTGCATGGTGAGCCGTATGAACAGTCAGCAGATGTATTGGTCGATCATCACAATTATTTGCGGCACATGGATGATGATTATGAGCAGGATGAGATGGATGAGATGGAGGAAATGTTGGGTGACATTGGAGATGAGATGTTTATGGATGAGGTTAACGACAATGCCTCAAGTGGTGGAGGGACTGATTGTGAAAATTTTGCTTCACTTTGGGAAGATGCAAAGAGCGAGCTTTATCTAGGTTGTACAAAACATTCCAAAATGTCGTTTATTGTGCAGTTGCTTCACATTAAGTTATTTTGTGGGATGTCGACGAAAGCAATAAACATGGTATTGGACTTATTTAACGAGGTGCTTCCCGAAGGGTCTGCATTGCCCAAGAACTTTTATGAAGCAAAACAGTTGAGAAAGGGATTAGGATTTGAGTACAAGTCCATACATGCATGCAAGAATGATTGTGTATTGTTCTGGAAGGAGAATGAGGAGAAACAAGCATGTCTTATATGCGGAGAGTCCAGGTGGAAGGGTAAGAAAAACGTGTCGGTTAAGGTGTTGCGGTATTTTCCCTTGAAACCTAGGTTGCAAAGACTATATATGTGTAAGAAAACAACTCATGATATGAGGTGACACGAGGAGAAAAGAGTTAAGAATGACGCATATATGAGGCATCCAGCTGATTCACTTGCGTGGCAGTCTTTCGATAATCAATATCTAGAGTTCGGGATAGAAGCTCGGAACGTGCGCCTGAGACTCACAACAGATGGATTCAATCCTTTTGGGAATATGAGTACAAGTTATAGCACTTGGCCCGTAGTATTAATTCTGTACAATCTTCCACCATGGAGGTACATGAAGGCCCCAAACTTTTTGTTAACTTTACTCATCCCTGGCCCCAGATCACCTTGGAATGATATTGACATATTCATACAGCCGTTGATTGAAGAGCTGAAAGAGTTATGAGAAATAGGCGTTAGAACTTATGATGCATCCATGTCGACATCTTTTCATATGCAGGCTGTGGTAATGTGGACCATAAATGATTTCCCGGCATATGGGAATCTTTCTGACTGGAGTACGAAAGAGAAGTTAGTCCGACGTGTAATAAAAAAACTACTAGTGAGTAGCTAAAATATTCTCAGAAGTTGTGTTTCATGGGTCATCGACGTTATTTACCAGCAAATCATACATGGAGAAGAGGATGTGCCAAGTTTGATGGGAGAGTAGAGGATAGAATTGCACCAAAAGAGTTGTCTGGAGAAGAGATAGTAGAACAACTGCAACATGTTAGAGCGAACAATTTTGGCAAAGGTCGGGGAAAGAACAAGAGAAAATGAGGCGTAGCATAATTGAATTGGACAAAGCGTAGTATTTTTTTTTTACTTGCCGTATTGGTCGTCATGCATGTTGCGACATAGTTTGGATGTAATACACATAGAGAAGAATATTTGTCATAATATACTGGTACATTGATGAGTATTAACAAAAAGACGAAAGACATGATCAAGACGAGAAAAGATCTTGAGAGAATGAGAATTAAAAATAATCTGCATTTGCGGGTGGAAGGCAATAGGGTGGTCATGCCGCATGCATGTTTTACGATGATGAGGGAGGAGAGGATGGATTTCTGCAAATGGTTGCAAGATGTGAAGTTGCTAGATGGTTATGCTTCAAATATTGGTAGATGAGTGAGTCTTGATGACTGGAAAATCAGTGGATTGAAAAGTCATGACTGTCACGTATTTTTGCAGAAGTTATTACGTGTGGGAATTCGTGGGAAGCTGACATCTAATGTACATGTCGCTATATCTAAACTCTGTATGTTTTTCAAGAATTTATGCGCTCGGGTAGTAAATCGAGATGTGTTGTCGAAATTGGAAGAAGACATTGCTACTATACTATGTAAATTCGAACAGATATTTTCACCATCATTTTTTGATGTCATGGTCCATTTAGCAATACATTATCGTGAGAGGTACTTTTGGGTGGACCGGTGCAGTTCCGTTGGATGTATCCAGTTGAAAGATATTTGGGTCGACTGAAGCGCACCATTGGGAATAAAGCCAGAGTTGAGGGTTCAATAGCAGAGGCCTATATACACAATGAATGGTTAACATTTTGCTCTCTATATCTTCGTGGTGTTGAGACACGATTTAATCGTCAAGAGTGAAATGTGATCTTGCTGCTCCGCCTCCTCGTGAGCTATCAGTGTTTTCCCAGAATGTAAGACTCTTGGGTGTACAAACAGGTTACGATTTAATTGATGGAGAGTTAGGTAAAGTTAGGTGGTATGTGTTAAATAATTGCCGAGAGATTGATGATTATCTCAGGTATGTCGTTTCGTACTTTGAATAATTATAGTTTTCTTAAAATTAACTATAATTGCTGTGATTAAAATATACTTCTTTTGCAACATGTTATAACAGTGAGCACATGGACAAACTTAGGACGAAAGGCGTAGAAAATATAGAGGCAAGACACAAGGAAGAATTTCCTTGATGGTTTGAAGAACGTGTATGAACTAAAATTATATATATGTTATATTTTGAAATTTTTAACTCTGGATAATGAAATAATAAATATATACTATTTAAATTGTTAGATTTTCGAACAACGTGCTTGTGATCCCGGATCAATTTCTTCTGAATTGTATACATTGGCCCGTGGTCCCTCAAATAGAGCACTTCGATACACTGCATGCACGGTTCGAGGTTATAGATTCCATACTTTGGACTGTGAACGTAATAGAAAGACTCAAAACTGTGGTGTGTTGGTCGAGGGGAGTCATGAAACAGATCATATTGACTATTATGGTGTCATACGTGATATTATCGGATTGAAATATCTGGGTGGGTCTGTAACATATGTCTTTAAATGTGATTGGTGGAATCTAGGCGGTGGTTGGGTTGCGATACATAGGGATAATCACTTTATGAGTGTCAATACTGCATCTAAACGGTACGAAGATGATCCATTCGTATTGGCTTGTCAAGCTACCCAAATCTATTACTTGATTGATCCAATGAAAAGTGATGATGAAGATAGTGGAGAGATAACTTGGCGAGTCATACAAAAATTTGTCCCTCAAAATATATATGAAGTAGGAATGAGTGCAGATTACGAGAATAGTGGAGATAAAGATGACACTCCGATTGTAGAGGAATACCAAGAAGATGGAGAGGGTATTAACTTGTTTGTTGATCTCGGTGCACTCGAGTTGCTCCCCTTGTGTAGAGATGATGTCCCACCCGTCCATCTCGACCCGTCTGTATTAAATGATCATTCAATTCAAGTAAGTGAGGAGGAAGAAGAAGAAGAAGAGTCAGAAGATGAAGACTAATTAGAATCCAGGCAGGAGGTGGATAAGGACGATGAATAAGAGGTGCATGATGATGATGAAGATGTTATTGATGGAGATTCTGAAACAAGCATGGAAAATTCATCTGAAGATGAAGAATAAAAGTACTAAATATTTTATTCATATAGGTGACTATAAAATATCTTGAATTGTCATAATTTCTTCTAATTAATTTTTTTTATATAATTAATTATTTTCTAGAATGCCGCCAAAACGACAACGAAGAAATGTGCCTCCGCCAAGTCCAACTCCTGAATCCATTGAGGACTCCCCACTCAAGGAATTTGTTCCTAAAGATCAAGCTAACACAGAAGAAAACAACAGCCAATCGATAGCTACCAGTAAGGAAATATTGTCGTTGATAATTAATCATATAGTTAATACTTTTGTCTCAATAACTATATAATTATAATTATACTATCTATTATCATGTAGTTGATGCATCTGCACGTCGCGGTCGTCGCTATACACGTGGAATCTCTCTTGAAAAAAATAGAAGGCACGAAAAACTGAAGATCACAATTCCTGATAATTTCACTGGAGGAATGGATGATAGTACAACAGTGCTTTCCTCCTATATTGGCACAGTAGTTCGAGTTTATGATCCATTTTATGTGCACTCATGGCGAGATGTTCAGAATGAGATTAAGGAACACATTTGAACTCGTGTGCTGGTGAGTTTACTTTTTAGTACATTTTTTTCACCTAGATTAGTATATTATATTTTTGACCTGATTCTCTTGTTAGGATGAATTCGACCTCGACTTTGGCCATAGCGAGGATTTGAGAACTGTGAATGAGTTGATGGCTACACTATTCCGACGTCACAAAGGACGATACCATGACCACTTCAAGAAGTTTGAGACGTTGGAAGAGGCTGCGCAGTCTCCTTTTCAACAGATGAAGTTAGATGATTGGAGAAAATGTTGTGATCTTTTCGCATCTCCAGATTATCAGGTATTTTACATTTATATTTTTTAATTATTTACATTCATATTCGTTTTATATATTATATGTATACATATTACAATTAACATTCTTAATATATTTTGTAGCACTTGAGTTCTACAAATGCACATAACAGATCCGCTCTGACTGTCCACCATCGTGCCGGTTCAAGGTCATTCCACCGTCTTGCAGAAAAAATGATAATTAAAAAATTATAGAATTCATTTATTTTCCTGATATTCTTTTATTTAAGTACTAGCATTATCTTTTTAAAATTGCTAATGTCGCTTTGTTAGAAACGTGATGATCCTGAAAACTTTTCCCTCATTCATGTCTATGATGCTGCTCACACTAATAAGCATAGTGAGTGGATGGATCATGTCGCTGCAAATAATTATGTAAGCAGTGTTAATTTTGTTAAATAAATTATTTATATAACATTTGAATTATTTATTATTTATTTATATTTCTTTTAATATGTTACTAATTATTTACGATCATTACCTTTTAAATTGCAGAAAAAAATGATGGAGATGCAGTCGGCTTCTGGGAAATCATCTTCTAGTGACATAGACATATTCACGCAAGTGCTCGAGCCACAGTCTAGTATGGCAAGAGGTTTGGGACGATCTATCAAGCATAGATGTTCATCCTCCTCAACCTCATCGGCTTCACAAATTAATAATCTTACGGCAGATTTAGAAGCTGCATGCGTAAGAATGAGTATATGAGGTCGAGACAACTAGAGTTAGAGTCTTTCTTAGAACGACAGTCTTATTTAGAGACGCGTTTGCAGGACCAACAGAGAGACCAGGAGGAAAGAATACGCAGTGAAGTGCAAGAGCAACTACAACGGGAGATGATGGTGCAAATGGAGCGTGTTATTTCGTTGCAACAGAATCGCGGTGGGCGAGAGAAAAAGAAGAAATAAATTTTATCAGTATTTGTGGCTAGTTTTAATATCTAATTTTGTGCCTTTATAAGACATTGTTACTTGTTAATTAATGGTATGTAATATGATATAATTGGTATTATGTTTTTAAATTTTATAAAATTAATATTTCTGATCTGGATGTTCGAATGTAAATTAAAATCGTTCGAACGTTGGTTCACATTCAAACCAACGTTCGAACGTAAATACATAAATTGGATAGTAACGTTCGAACGTCCTCACACTAAAACGAACAAACCGTTCGAATGATAAGGCGATTAACATTCGAACAAAGCACTTGCATTCGAACGCTCATTCGTTTACATTCGAAATAACGTCTGAATGTTCAACCCGTTACGTTTGAACATTTACGTTTACGTTCGAACGGAAAGTCGAACGTTTATTGTAATTAATGTTCGGACGCATTAACATTCGAACGTAAATATGATACGTTCAAACGGTATTTAGCGAACTTCAATTTCTCTCATTCGAACGCCAATCAGTCGGGCTAACGTCTGAACGTTTAATTTTACGTCCGAACGTAACTTTCTGTGACAGTTCCCAACCGTCACAAAAATATGAACGTTTGAATGTTCTACCTAACGGAACACCTCCAACCGTCACCAAATATTTTCAGTGATGCACTTTAGGTGACGATCGTGGTGACAGTTTCAAACTGTCACCAAATATCTTTAGTGACGGTTTGCCATTTTTTTTTATAGTTTCCTCTATCACAAAAGACATATTCTGTTGTAGTGAATAAAATCTCGTGAATATATTTTGGTGCCGTTTCGATTGTATGTTAAAACAAAATGAGTTGAGATGAAAGTTGAAAGTTGATTAAAATATTGTTAGAATATTATTTTTTAATATTATTATTATTTTAAGAATTAAAAAATTGAATTATTTATTATATTTTGTGTAAGAATTTAAAAAAATTATAATAATAAAATAAAATAAGATAAAATATTTTTACTATTCAAACAGGGCATCAAGCTTACAGTGTTTTTTTTTTTTTTCTCTTACAAATAAGCCTTATGAACTTTTTTTTTTTTTTTTCGCCAAGGATTTGACCTTGATGTTCCACACATTAAAGCTATATTTTGTATGCCTCTGTTTTTTTTTTGTTTTTTCGTCTCTATACGGCTGCATCAAGGTCCTTGGAAATGCTCCATTTGTGCAGAACATTGCCGAAGACATCATAAAACACAATATCCGCATTGGTTGGAGTCGTTTGCAGTGACATAAAACCCTGTCCATCATAATATAGCTTCAATTCCTCTGGATTCCACTTCCTAATGTCACCTCTCCATGCCTTTGAACCCCCTCCACTGGTTAGAAATTGGGTTTGACTGCCACAAAAACTATGCATCTAAGTTAGACATTTAAGGAAATTAAGATTTTAATTCATGTACTATTTATAATAGATAATAATATATATTGTTCATCCTAAATCTTGCATGCCATAGTTAGTCACATTTATTGATTTCGTATACGTTACGTGGTTGACACATAAAACTATTTAAAATATGAGTAATTCTACGTGTAATATCGTGAAGTGAATAAACGTCGCGTAATTGTTTTGAAAAATAATAATGTCCACTATTAAAAAATTAATTTTTTTCATGTAGATCTCATATTTTATTTATTTTTTTCAAAATAATTATGCAGCAGTTACACAATTCACGATTGCTAAAATCACGTGGTCAATAATCAAATAAAAGATGATAAGATCTAGCTAGAAAAATATTTGACAATATTTAAATTACTTGTCGGCGCTAGTAATGTGCTCCAGGCAGTGATCATGGCCATTCATGTACATGTCCACGTTATTTGCCTGAAATATATAATGGGTTTTAATTAGAAATTATCAACTCCATCTTAACAATATTTTCTATCAATAATGAATCATTTATTATATAAACCTGATTTGCATGCAACTGGATGAATTTGATATGAATATTTGGAAATAATTACCAGCAGGATTGGGAGAAGATGCTCTTCAAGCTCTTTGGTTACACCATGATGCCCGGCGCTTTTGATTGTATGATGACCCACCACAATCTTCCATCTTGCACTGGAATCCCTTAATGCTGAATCCAAATCCTATTGCAAAACCAAATACCAAGCTACCGATCAGATCAAACATCAATTATATAAATATATATATATATATATATATTTAGTTTATTTTGATAAGAGTGGACAGGCTCTCATTGTAGGTTATCAATTTAATTTGAAAAATGATTATCCAACGAATTTTTACATCATACGACTCTATATTAATTGATCAAGGGTCGTTTTGTAGAATTATTTTTTTTTTTAATGAAATGACATCATGTTTGTATTAATTGACTGTAAAATTAGTTATAAAATAGTTTAAAAGAGTTTATTTCTGATTATCATTTGGCTATTCTTATCAGCAGTTATTTTTTTATTTTAATGTATTTCAATATATTTTTATTAAAACTCATTGACTTATTTTTGTATTGAAGTTTATATATTGTAAGAGATTTTCTGCAAAAATAGTATCATATTAATTTATTTTTAATTACTTTATTTTACATAAATTTTGCATCCCTTGGAACAAAAATCAGACTCCACGTACGGATAAAATATTAATTATTTAGGATATTGAGAGTATTTCAGGTATTTTGAAAAATACTTTAGTCACAAATGAATTACATAAAAATAATCTCACAAATTGATATGGTTTCACGTGATTCTTTAGATTATAAAGTTACTTTTATTATAAAATAGATCTAACGGATCACATAAAATCACATCAATTTATATAATTATTTTTGTATAACCTTTTTTATTATTTTTTTATTATTATTTATAAAATATCTAATAATACCTCACTGTCTATACGTAACCTTAATTACCTTCAAGAGATTTGATAGATATTCCTCTCGTGGTAGCACACCTTTCCAATCGTAGGTGTGGTTCTTTGGGTGGGTAAAATACTCGTCAACGAATGGAGTTGTGTCTACGAGGAAAAAGTCAGTAAATTCTGCACCAAACGAAGAAAAAAGAAAAAACAAACCAGACTTTTCTTAATTTCTAAGTAAAAATGTGTACAATAAAAACTATGCTGTCTGTAAAGGGTGGATTACAAAAGGATGAAGAACAGTATAGTTTTACCTGTGCTGACAATAAAAGATCTCATGCACAGCCATCTAGGGTCCATTTCTCTGAGGATGGGACTCAATTGTGCCTCTACATCGCCCCTATAATCGTGGTTGCCCAAAACTGCCACAAAATACAAAAGAAAAAAAAAACAAACAAAAAGACATTGGGGATCATCGGTGTACTACAATTACTCATGGTTGCCCAAATACTACAATTAAGGCTGCATCTGGTTATAAGAATTAGTTGAGCTCATCTCAATTGAATCTAATTTTAAGTTGAATTTAATATTTAAATACTTAAATTTTAAATTATTAAATTCATCTCAATTTAAAACTTCTTTACACGTAAGACTCATAATTTTTTTCAACTTAACTCATCTTTATATATGAGATTCACAATCTTTTTTAATTTCTCATAAAAAATATTAAATTTTCTTAATATTTAAATATACTTTAAACTCAATTTAAATAAATCTCATATAATTTTCTCTACTATTTAATTCATTATTATTTATAAAAAATTAATTTCAACTCAATATCCAAAAACATGCTAATTGCATGAGATGTAAATGCTTGATGAAATATACTTACCGGTGTACCATTGTTTCTGCAAGCTGGGGGAGTCGTAGATATTTATAAAGGATTCATTAAATTCCGGATCAAGCACACCATTCAAACCGTCCTCATAAAAGTTATCCCCAGTTGAGATGACGAAGTCTATGTCTAGTCTCTCTGCCACAACTCCCATCTACAATAATTGCAAAAATTTATTAATAACCCAACAAGAAAAACTAATATAACTTTCGCTAAGTAAAGACTTTTTAATTGTTATTAGTTATTTTTTATAAAAATAATTATTTTTTATCATAATAAATTTATTCTTATCATAAATAATTATTTTCGTGTCAAATAATTCATCATAAATATTCTTTTTTCTTATAATAAATTTTAGAAAGACAAAATTAATAATGAACTGTACAAACTAAAGTTTAGCATGCCATTTCTCATTTATGTTTATTTTTTATCAAAATATTTACGGGCTGTAATTTTATTGATATACGTACACACGCGGGTGATAGACCCATTGAATTGAATGATTAAGATTTCGTTTGGAATTTAAATTCATCTCAACTCATTATTATAATTTTTTTAAATTTCAATATAAAATATAATAAATAATTTAACTTTTCGAAATCTCAAAATAATAATAATAATATTCTAATAATATTTTATCATCTCAACTCAACTCAATTCAACATCCAAACATATCCTAAATTTTGAAAATATATATATATAAATAGTTGAAAACGGGGGATAAGGTGTGAGAAAGATTTTTGTGAAATCAACATAGTTGCGTACAAATTCTGAAGAGGATTGATGAAGATGCATGTGATGTCTTGGAAAGTTTGGTATTTGTGCTTGGGATATGCCAATGTTCAATTTGGAATATGCCCTTAAAATATCTAAGCATATCGAGAATCCGTAATAATTTATATATCTACCAAGAATTGAAGACGTGGGGTTTCATTTCATCCTCCTCACGAGTCACGGCCTTAGCTTAATGCGAAACCAATAATTGAAAGGCTAACTAATTCCATGTATCGCTTCTAATTCGACCCAAATACACTGTTCAGGCCTCTTAATTCCTCAGTTACGTTCTGGCCCAGATGCGTGCTCACTTTCTGGTATCTACATGTGAGACTAAATTAAAAAATAAAAATAAAACTCTACACATTCTCAGATTATTATATATATTATTAAAAAAAATAATCGACAAATATTTTATTAATATCCTCAGACCATATACTTGTCCCTTATCGCCAACAACACCAAAATCAGGCTCTTGATAAGGTTGAGGCCCCTAGGGTACGTCATGAATAATGCCTTAAGAATTTATTTAAAATAATACTAAATATGTAAATATTATTTAATTTTTTAAAAAATTAATAAAATTTATTATTAAAAAATTAAATTTTTTTTATATAGATATATTTCATATTTACTTATTTTTTTCAAAACAATTATGCGATGCTTGTATTGCAAATAACATTTTTTAAAAAAGTATGAGTACGGCTTGCATGAACTTTCTAATTTATAACTATATATAAAAACTTTCTCTATAACTATATATATATAATATATATATTATATATATATATAACCATGGGAAGTGCTGTGAAATCATGTCAGTTTATGATATTATTTTTGTATAATCTCTTTGTGGTTGTAGTAATACTCTAAAACTACATATATATATATATATATATATATATATATATATATATATATATATCGTCTTCATTAACATTTTGATCACAAATATATACATATATATATATATATCATATTTGTGAAATATTAACATAATTCAAGATATACAGTACATATATATATATATGCAAACACACGTGCATGTAAATTATGCGCGCTTTCCACGTGACTAAGATCATATATAATATATTGATGGTTATAAAGACATGATCATAATTGATACATGAACACTGAAAAAATTAAAGATCGATGATGATGGAGAAGAAGAGCTAGCTCTTTACCTGGAGAGCGACTTGTGATTGGTTGTAGAGTCCTCTTCTACCCCAATCTCCCACGACCAAAAAGCTTAGAGACCCATCGGCTTTGGCGGGGTGTCCTACGCGCTGAAGCTCCGATATGGACGGAACAAAGCATAGCAAAAGATTGGCGGTGAAGAAAAGAAAGAGAGCCAGGGTACTGGTATTGTGGAAGATGATCAGGACCATGGTATCAAGGGCAGGTAGCTAGGAAACGAATATCGAGATCGAGTTCGATAAAAATGGTAGCTTTGCCTTGGAGATCAACAATATTGGAAGGCCTTACATATATATGTATATATATATATCCAAGGCCAGAGAAGTGAATTAATACGTTTGGAAAAAATACTAGTTTCACTTAAATATGGTGATATTCGCGAAGTTCTGATCACAAGCTAGCTAGCTTCAATATGTCTTTGAAAATGATATTTTGCTAACGGTCAACAAATGTATTTGCCATATATAAAATGAGAAAAATAAAAAAGCATAGCAGGCTGTACATGTGGTTGCCATATTTTTCATTGGCTTAATTTATTTATATATATATATGGTAGATTGACAAGTAGGTTACTGACTACAAAGGAGAAACAAGGATCATGCATACTAATCATTTACTATAAAAAATCTGAGTACTTTGATCATTATTTTTTTCTATTGACAAGTAAAATGATTTAGATATATACCATACATTTCAAATGAAACGGATCAGAGTTGTATTCCTTTAAACAGTATATGCGTACGGAGTTGCCTATTCAAATTTCAATGTATACGTAAGATCAGAGGTACGTACGCTACTTGAAAGAAAATAATGAGAATCTTGTGGAGAAATTCCACTTGAATAGATTCCTTGAATGGACAAAGAAGGAATAGTGGAGTCTAATAGGGGGAAGCAAGGAACCAATGAACGAACGAGGATGAGGAGCAGTAAGATGTAAAAGCAGGAAAAGGTATGGCTTCAAGAGTTCTAACGAAAAGAAGGTAGCCCATGAGGAGGTACTACTTGCTTTGGTCAATACTTTTGAAAATGTTTTGATCAAGAATTGAATCCCAGATAACCCAGATGCTCCTGACAAAGGCAGAGGCGGAGATGGAGGTTTGGTGGCAAAGTCCCACCATAACAAATGCCACTTATTCATGGGAAAAAAATGATTTTACCCACAACAACATTGGTGGATAAAACACCTAAAATTTCATGACAAATAGATGTAGACATTGCCTTCTATAGTGGGATATTATTTCCCACCATCAAAAGTGGTGAAATCTATCTCTACCCATGATCAGTGTCGTGGAAAATGCTTGCAAGCTATCGTTTGGGCCATGAATAACAATCGTGGCAATTACATTTGTTTCCACGTTCATATTTTGTGGGAATTAACCAAAAGTCACTAAATTACTATTTTCCACTGGCTTCACTCTTCTTAAAAAGTCTTTTCCCACAAAACTTGTTTATAGAAACTATTAGTTTTTCCACAAAGTTTTACAATCAAACTACTATAATATCACTGTATTGAAGGTACAAAATACCAACTAGCCATCAAAAGAATATTAGATATACAAAAATACTCAACTAAACAACGAAATCTCATTCACTTAATTAAACCAACACCTGAAGAACTTTAACAAAAAAATCATAATGTAAATTATATATATCAGAATAGTTTTACACATCTTTCCACTGGCCAGTCAATCAAGGCATGTTGCTTTACTGCAATGTTTGCAAATAGGGGAGTACAGGAGGGAAGCCAACATGGTCAATAATGTTCATAACAAAATCCTTGTCTATATGTATACATATTTCCGGTTCTAGACACATTACTTAAACCACAAATTACTGTTACTCTTGTGTGCTCCAATTCATGTAGTGATCCATGAATTGGTTGCTGATAATCTCCATTCATACTTGGAAAACAATTCAGCTCGATACACACTACTATGTGAGAGAGAGTGCGATTCGATTAACCTATAGCATTACTCGACAAATTTTCAAAAGAGGTACAAGTAATTTAGGATGTTGACTAAGATGGTTGACTTTGCAAATAAACCCTTGATGAGGGCCAAAATCACACTTAGACCATTTAGTTTTGACTTAGTACCACTTTGCCTCCAACCATTTTCTAATTTTGTCCCTTTTCACTAAATAAAGCCATTTCACCAAAGGAAGAAAAGAACTCTTACCTTTTGAATGCAAAGCCCTCCTTGATACCCCACTGGAGCCAACCTGAAGACCTTAAGGGCTCTATCCCTTCAATCGAAGTCTCACTTTGAGTGTTTATCCCAACTAAAGTGTGACATCCCAGATTTTGCTTAGGATCGGATGGACTCTAAAGCGTCGGGACATGCAACACAAAGTTATAACCTCCTCACATTCATGACAATTAAAGATACAATGCACTTAACATATATCTAGCAATATGCAAACTCGCAGTGGATAGTTTTTTTCTTGAGCAAATATTCACCAAATGAGATATATCCCAAAAACTTTGAAACATAATACATAAACATTAAAGTGATAGTCATTCATGATTACATCATAAGTCCAAAAGATTTGTAATCTCAAAGATACGAGAGACGGAGCTCTATAAGTACATGCATAACCCAAAACATCTACTCAACCAATCTGTCGAGTATCTCGCACAACTCAATCAAGGATGCCATAATACTATCTATGAATCAGAGCATGGAGGCTATGAGCTTCGTGTTGTGTCTGCGTTGCCTAATCGATCGTCTCCAGTCGGCCAGTGTGTGTTGCATCTCCTAGTCCCGACACATTGTCTACCATTCAGGGGGAAATGGTAGTTGGGACTACCAAGATGAGATTTGAGTACAAATCTTAACAAATTAACAAATAACTTAACTAACAGTTTAAAGATTCATGTATGACAGTAAATGCATGAATGCATAACATTATCATAAATAAGCTTGATGTGACTTGACAAATAACATGACATATACTGACATAACTTGAACTGACATGAGAAGAACTTGATCATGGACTGAATTTGAAATTGAACTTGATATAACGTGAACTTGAATGTGAACTGAAATTGAACTGGACATGACATGAACTTAAACGTGAACTGAACCTGAACTGGACATGACATGAACTTGAATGTGAATTGAACATGAATGAACATGAATAACATGAGCTTGAACATGAAATAACATGAGCTTGAATGTGAAATACATGAGCTTCAATATGAAATACATGAACTTGGAATATTGTTCAATAATTAAACAGGATTAATAAAAGTGACCATATGGGTGCTACATGGTTCCCTTTGAGCCGTTTGTCCCTACCGATTACCGCATCATAACATAGGTATCTGCATCATCTGTGAGTACATTAACATACGTACTAGTTCATAAATATCTGCATTTGCTATGAAAAACGTAATGTACATATACTGTGACAGGTATATGCACTAGCACGAGTACGTATAACATGAAACTGCACGTGTGTGAAGCATCATTGGTGTTAGTGCCTAACTTCGCTCCAATGACCAGTTAATTAGGCCCTATTCGAACTCTCTTGATCATTACTTTGTCAACCCAGGGGATTTCATACTAATTTAGACACTCCTGCGTGAATAAATAAGTTCCACTAGGATATTACTCCATCCTCATTCTAACTCTTAGGGTCACTAAAATGATTGCACTCAAAATAAAGACCACTATTATATCTCGTGGCAAGGTTGAAGGCCACTATTGTATCCCGTTGCATGGCCAGGCCTCTATTATCACTACAAGAAATATGGTCTTTTGCCATGAATTTTTTTCCAAGATATACACTCGTGGCAAATAAATAGCTAATGACACGAAATTTTTCGTGGGAAAAGAAATGACCTTTTACCATGAGATACTGTCGACAAGTGCAACTTTGTGGGATAAAAATATTTTTGCAGCGAAAAAATTTTGCGGCTACTTTTTCTTGTCTCAAATAGTATTGCCAAAATCATTACTTTTCGTGTGGGTTTTTAGTTTTTGTGACGTTGTATTTAACTTGTTGCAGCGACTTTATCTCGCCGCAAATAAACTTACCTGAATTACTCCGAATTCTGGGTGATTTGTTGTTGCGGTGAAGTTATTAGAGTTTGCAGCGAGAATAACCCTCCGCAAATAGATAATAAAATTAAAACCTCTGTTTTCCCCCTTATTTCTTCTCTTCTTTCTTTTCTCCCTCCTCCCTTCCCGCAAATCTAATAATCTCTTCGATTCTCTCTCTCTCTCTCTCTCTCTCTCTCTCCATGGAGTCCGATCTCGAAACCAAGGTGAGGGAAGTGTTCATCGACGACCACTTCGAGCTAGCCGAGCAGCTCTACTCCCAGGTCATCGCTGTCAATCCTACCCAGGCCGAGCTTTATCTTCATTGTTTGATAGGAGGCAGGTAGGGTTATCATTCCAGGTAGGGCTGTTATAGATTGTTTGTTTTGGGGGGAGGGGGTTGCATAGGATGTTATGAATATCCCCATGATTTTTTGTTGCACATGTTGAAGATTACATATCACACATTTATCTAACGAATGCTGAATATAGAGGGATCGAGAATTTATATCAAGTAATTTCAACACTTGGTCACTCAATATGCATTTCATTGAGGTAATAATATTCGCAAGTTTTTATTAGCACACTGGTTTTCTCTTTCTGAGAGTATTAGTGGATATTTGAATGTTGTTAACTATGTTGGGGATTTAAATTTCAAATAAGATGGCAAGGACAAGGTGGAAAAGGTGAGTAATATCAGCTAATTTTTTGTTCCTTTTGTAGTGAACGAGCAATATCATATGGTTGCTTACTAGTTTTTTTTTCGTGTACTACCAGAGTAATGGGGTCTTTTCTAGAGTTCACTAATGATGGGGATGAAGTGGTTGCACATGTAATATGGTATCCAATTGTAGTTTTGCGGTGGTCATCATTTCCTAATCTGTTTTTATTAATATAGAAAAGTAAAAACTACACTTTGGTAGGAATCTCACTGTCCTGAAATATTTGAACCTATATTTGTGTTTATCTTGTATTGTAAATGATGTTGGGAAACAACTATAGTTATTTTGATGACTTCGTGTGTGCATCCTTTTTATGTAGTAATTTTTAATGTAGTGTGTTTTGAGAGTAATGGCAATGAAACTTAACTATCTATTTTCCTTTTCCTTTCTTTTTTTGTGTGTATCAGGTCTGCGGCAATCTCTGTGACTATGTATAACTTTGGGTCTCCTAGATTTGGTAACAAGAAGTTTGCAGAAGTTTATAATGGGGTATTAAAAATCACCATCTACAATATTATTATCAGAAAACTCCATTTATTTGATATAATTTTGCATAAATACCTTTACTTTTACGCTATGGCTTTGTATTTTGTAATGAAGTTAGGTCCCAAGTATGTAGAAACTTAACAAGAGCAAGAAGGGAAACTGTAATATAAAGGATTTCGGCCAACTAACTCAAGGTGCTGAAAGGAACAAGGATCTGGCTAGCAAAGACAAGGCCCATCTGATAGTTCAGCCCCCACAAGAATAAAGTTACTAGGCCGAATGGGCCTCAGAGCCAAAGGCCCACTTAAACATCAAAGGCAAAATACACGTCTGAGAGGAGTTTGTGAGAGGGAAAGTGTCGTGTGATAACAGGGAACTCATCGAGGGAGGAAGGCTGAGGCAACAACGGCTCTGGGGTGGTTGGAAGTGACTAGTGGTGCAATTGGAAGGTCCTTATGGTGGTGCGACACTATGAGAGAGAGAGAGAGAGAGAGAGAGAGAGAGAGAGAGAGAGAGAGAGAGAGTTTAGAGAGACATGGACTTGAAAATTAAATCACCGAGAGGGAGGAAGGGTGAGTGCTATGGCAATGGCTTACCTGAGGGAGTGAATGCGACGAAGCTAGGTTGGCCGGTAGTTTCTGCTACCGTGGGTGGTGATCCGATGTCCTAGGGTGGTCGGTGGTGGCTGGGCAGAGAATAAGGCTTATCCGAAAGTGAGTTCTTCCTCTAGGTATTTTTGTGTGTTTAAATCAGAGGGTTTTCGTGGGATTTTATAGATGATAAGGAGGGGAGTGGCAAGAGTCCTCAGGAGATATGCTAGTATTTGAAGTTGGCTACACTTAGGAAATTATTCCTACAAGGATATGGATTCTGAGAGGATTTTGAATAGTCAAGTTGGAGATAGTTTCAAACTAGGAAACTAATCGAATATAGGAACCTAATGGATAACTATACGAATGTTTTGATAGGGAAAGAATCACTGTTTTTATTTATCTAATAGCATATTTCCAAAAATGATAATGAAAATGAAAATAAGAAAAAAATAAAATAATATATAATACTAGTTTTATGCCCTAAATTTGGACCTGTATGTTACAATCTCCCCTCCTTAAAAGAAATCTCGTCCTCGAGATAACATACCTCGATCGAATAAATATGGACTCATGTCCTCTTCTAGCTCCTAGGTGGCCTTTTTTTTCTGTGTGGTTGCTCCAAAGCACCTTGACCATCAAAATGGTCTTCTTGCGAAGTACTTGAGCTTTTTGTGCAAGAATCCCAACTGGAAATTCCTCATAGGTCAAATCCTCGTAGACTTGGAGAGGCTCGTACTCTAGTACATGTGTAGGGTCCGGAACATACTCTCGAAGCAAAGAGACATGGAAAATATTGTGATTAGCCGACAATTGGGGTGGGAGGGCTAGCCTGTATGCTGCAGCTCCAATCCTTTCTAGTACATCGAAAGGGCCTAAATATCTCGGACACAACTTGCCTTTCTTACCGAACCGCATAATTCCCTTCATCGGTGCCGCTTTCAAGAATACTTTGCTTCCTACTTTAAATTACAACTCTCGACGCCTCTGATTCACGTTCTTTCTCTGTTGCTCTTGTGCAATGACGAGCTTCTTTCGGATGACTGCTATCTTCTCATGCATATCATGAATAATCTCATGTTCAAGGATTCTACGTTCTCCCACTTCGTCCCAATAGAGGGGTGACCAGCACTTGCAGCCATAAAGAACTTCATATGGTGACGCATGAATGCTCTCTTGGTAACTATTATTGTATGCAAATTCAATCAAAGGTAAGTATTTAATCCAACTGCCCTTGAAGTCCATTACGCAGGCTCTAAGCATATCCTCCAATGTCTATACTGTCCTCTCTGACTGTCCATCTGTCCAGGGGCAGAAGACTGTACTGTAAGTCAACTCAGTCCCTAACCCTTTCTGTACACTCCTCCAAAATGTTGAAGTGAAACGGGTGTCCCTATCTGACACAATCTTAGAGGGGATTCCGTGCAGTATGACGATTTCACATACATATAGTTTCGCCAACCTGTCTATAGAATACGTCATCTGAATCAGAATGAAGTGAGCTGTCTTTAAAAATATGTCAACGATTACCCGACATCCTGACCTCTTGGTGCCTTAGGAAATCCTGACACAAAATCCATACCAATTTCATCCCATCTCCAAACAGGTATAGGAAGTGGGTGTAATAACCCTGAAGGCCTCTGATGCTCTACCTTGACCTGTTGGCAGGTTAAACACTCAGCCACGTAGCTAGCTATCTAGCGCTTCATACCGCTCCACCAGAACTATTGCTTCAAATCTTTATATATCTTAGTACTACCTGGGTGAACAGTATAGAGTGAGCGGTGAGCCTCTCTCAAGATTACCTCTCTAATCTCCTTAACATTCGGAACGCATATTCTTCCCTTGAACCTTAAGGTGCGATCCCAAGATGTTGTAAATCCAGGCATTTTGTCTTCTTGAACCTCTCCTTTGATCTTCACTAAGTTTGAATCCTCAGTTTGGGCAGCCTTTATTTGGTCTATCAATGACGATCCCAAAGTCAAACTACTCAATCGGGCCTGTGTATCCATAACCATCTCTATCCCTGCCCACTCCATATCCAATAAAATATGCTTCTATGGGGTATACATAGTAGCAAGGGGGGTACCGGAGGATGACTTCTGACTTAGAGCATCTGCCACTACATTAGCTTTACCCGAATGGTAGTTGTTGTTGCAGTCGTAATCTTTCAAAAGTTCTAACCATCTGTGATGTCTCATATTCAAGTCTCTCTAAGTAAAGAAATACTTTAGGCTCTTATGGTCTGTATAAATCTCGCACTTCTCCCCATAGAGGTAGTGTCTCCATAACTTCAAGGCGAACATAACTGCTGCAAGCTCTAGGTCATGTGTCGTATAATTTTCTTCATAACTCTTGAGTTGTCAAGAAGCGTAAGCGATAACCTTCCCATGCTGCATCAAAGCACAACCCAATCCCTTGAGAGAAGCATCACTATAAATAACAAATCTTGTATCGCCCGAGGGAACAGTGAGTACATGTGTTGTCACTAGTCTCTTCTTTAGCTCTTTAAAGCTTCTTTCACAGTCTTCTGTCCACAAAAGCTTCTCATTTTTCCTTGTCAGCTTAGTCATTGGGGTTGCGATACTGGAGAATCCCTCGACAAACGTCCTATAATATTCTACAAGACTTAAAAAGCTTCTGACTTCATTCACATTGGTTGGCTTGGACCACTATACATTTGCTTCAATTTTTGCTGGGTCTACTGAAATTCCTTCTTTTGACACAACATGTCCCAAAAAAGTAATATCTTGCAACCAGAAATCACACTTCTTGAATTTCGCAAACAACTGCTGCTTTCTTAATATCTGTAACACAACCCTCAAGTGTCCCTCATGATCTGCTTCGCTTTTGGAGTAGATGAGAATATCTTCTATAAAAACAACAACAAACTGATCAACATACTCCCTGAACACTTTGCTCATCATGTCCATGAAAGCTGCTAGAGCGTTCATCAAACCGATTGGCATGACTAAAAACTCATAGTGTTCATAGGGTGTTCTAAACATCATCTTCGAAATATCTTTCGACTTGATCTTAAGTTGGTGGTAACCTAATCGTAGATCAATCTTGGAGAAAACTTGGTCCCCCTGTAATTGGTCAAATAAATCATCAATCCTAGGTAGTGGGTACTTGTTTTTAATTTTCACCCAGTTTAGTTCTCGATAATCAATACAAAGTCGCATAGAACCGTCCTTTTAACACAAAAAGGACTGGTGCGCCCCATGGTGACACACTAGGGCGAATATAACCCTTCTCACACCTGCAATTGCTCCTTAAGCTCCTTTAGCTCTACTGAAGCCATACAGTATAGTGGCTTTGATATAGGCACTGTTCCTGGTAGGATGTCGATTGAAAAGTCAACCTCTCAATCCGGAGGCAACCCTGGAAGATCCTCTGGAAACACATATGGAAATTCTCTGACAATGGGGATATCTTCAAGTTTAGGTCCCTCTGTAGGTGGTGTTACTAGACTAGCTAGGAATCCCGAACATCCTTGTCTTAGTAATCTGGTCGCTTGCAATGCTGAGATTAATTGAGGTGGGGCATTTCCTCTCTCTGCACAAAAACCGAATTCCTCCTTGCCCGGGGGTTTGAAAACCACTTTGATGGGAACCAAGGTGGGCCTAGTCTTAAAGATATGTTGCAAGTTCCAGATGAGCCAAATACAAGTTCAAGGGCTTAAACGATAAAGATTATGCTTTGATTCATTTCATAAGCTATGGAAAGGGCAACAACATGACTTATAGGCTTTGGACACTTGAAGGCTTTCAACTTATTTAATTAATTTCAATGAACTATTTTATTTGCTTAGAATAATTGGGTTTATGCCTATGTAAGGGTATGTTGGGAAAATTATTATTTTATTGAACTAGGGTTAGGGTTACTGTAGCCGAGTTACTGTAGCTGCGGTACTGTAGCCGCGGTACTGTTCACTCAGGGGTATTTTTGGAAGATGGGGTTTTATTTTATCTAGGGTTTCATTAGGTTTTGCTTTAAATACTCTATGTAGCCTCATTCTCATCAGATTATGAAATTTATGAAATTTGATGAATTTATTCATTGTGAGTTGAGTTTTACTCCTCTTGTTCTTAATTGAACTTTTGAACTTATCAAAGGTAAATCACAACCTTTGTGGCGTTCCTCCTTTGTAATCTGGGTTCTTGAGACGGGTTCTTCAACGAGTCTAGATTTTAATATAATCTAGGTTCTTGAAACGAGTTCTCATCGGGTCTTGATTCTCCATCCTTGACTTGATTTTGGCTTTCTTGGGGAGTTTTCAGATTGATTGTGGGTTCAAGGGATTCATTCCCCGCGGGTTTATATCATTTGGTATTCAGAGCAAGGTTTCCAATCAGGTTTGATTCTATTTTTTAATTCTAGCATCCTTAAATTTAATTCTAGGGCTTCATTGTTCTAGGGTTGCCCAAAAAAAAAAAAAAAATAGAAACAAAAAAGTAGGCTGCCGAAATTCTTAGGGTTTTGGGTTTGGCTGAAATTTGCATCACCTAGGGTTTCAAAATTCTAGGATTTCCTGCATCTCTAAGTTTGTCAATTGCTTGGAGTGTCGTTCCATTGATTCTCTTCTACTTCATTGTCCATGCTTGTGTGTTTGAATTCAATTGGTTGGTTTTCACAAATGACTATTGCTGTTTGTGGATGAATTAGAGAAAAGAAAAGAAAGGAAAAGAAAAGAAAAGAAAAGAAAGGAAAGGAAAAGAAAAGAAAAGAAAATTCCAAAAAAAAAAAAAAAGAAGAAGAAGATGAAGAAAAGAGAAGGTAGCATATTCAAAGTTGCTACATAGTTACAACAAAGAGAAAGAAAGAAATTTGTTGATTTAAACCTTATGATCAAAGGGGCTGCTGCATACATCACTCAAGTTGGTATCTTGTCTTATTCTTACTCTTTCATTCGTATAACTTCATTGATTCTCGTGTCATTTTTATTCCTTCATGTTTCTCTTGTTCTTGTTTCCTGGATCTAAGTACTAGTTGGGATAATACAAGGTTGTATTGTCTTGATTTAGTTCAACTAGTTCTTAATGAACTTGAGTGGGAAAACTCTTGAGGTAAAAGGCAAGAGAGTGTGAGATTATTATCGAGTAAAAAGCCAATTAAGAGTTACACACGAGTGGAGTGTCATTATTTGAGTGTAAACACGTAAGGGAGTGTGTGAGGTTTTTCACTAACATTCTTTTTGTGCAGCACATTATGATGTCTCATAGGAGTGACTCATCACCAAAGGAGATGGTAGATAACACATCCTTTGTGTTGCAAGTCATGGAACAACAGTTTGAGAAGTTGAACTTAGTGTTGGGTGAAGTGAGGGATAGGATGGATCATCAAGATGTGGTAATTAGAAATCTTCATGGCAGGAGAGATAGGAGGCGTCCCGAGTTTAGTGTTGAAAATAGGGATGAGAATGAAGAGTATGGTGATTCTCTTGTTACTAGGCATGCACTCAATACAAAAATTAAGATGGATGATATAGAGCAGAAGAGTGAGAATATTTTTCATACTAGATGCCACATCAACAACAAGGTATGTTGTATGATCATTGATTTGAGGAGTTGTATTAATTTAGCTAGCACTACTTTAGTTGAGAAATTGAATTTATGTACCTTGAAACACCCTAGACCATACATGTTGCACTGGTTGAGTGATTGTGGGGAGGTTAGGGTAAATAAGCAAGTGCTAGTTTCTTTTTCAATTGGGAAATACCAAGATATGGTGCTTTGTGATGTAGTGCCTATGCATGCTAGTCATATTTTGTTAGGAAAGCCATGGCAGTATGATAGGAAGGTGAAATGTACAGTTTTGAAAAAGATGGAAAAACAATCAAACTTGCTCCTTTAACTCCAAAACAGGTCCATGGGGATCAATTGAAGCTGAAATGTAAGGTTGCTCAAAACAGAAAGAGTAAAAGTGAGAGTGATCAAAAAAGAAAAAATGAAAAGGAGATTGAGCAAACAAGGAAGAGTGAAAGTGAGAATGAGCTGAAAAGTAAGAGTGAATGTGAGAGTGAAAGTGAAAGTGAGATTGAGCTGAAAAGCAAGAGTGAATGTGAGATTGAGAAGAAAAGAAATAGTGAGACCGAAATGGAGAAAGAGAGAAAAATGAGAGAGAAAAAAGAAGAGGGTGAGACTAAGACCTCAAGCAAAAGAGAGAATGAGTTGAAAAATAATTATGAGGTCGAGAGTACAAAAAAAGATGAAGAAAAAAAGAGTGATAGAAAAAAAGAGAGTGAAAAGAAAAAAGAGTGTGAAAGGGAAAAAGAGAGTGAAAAGAAAAAAGAGTGTGAAAGGGAAAAAGAGAGTGAAAAAGAAAAAGAGAGTGGAAAGAAAAGAGAGTGTGAAGAAAGTGAGAGAAAAACAAAGAGAAAAGTGAGTTTTTATGCTGAGGCAAGTCTTAATCCTAACGAACTTGACGTATGTTTGCCTAGTATTGTTGTCTCTTTGTTGCAGGGATATGAGGTCGTGTTTCCAAGTGGTGTATTTAGTGGATTGCCACCCATTAGGGAGATAGAGCACTACATTGATTTTGTGCCAGGTGCAACAATTCCTAACCGACCTTTCTTGGAAGAACATGAGTCATTGACACACTTAAAGGGAGAAGGTAAGTTGTTGACCATAATGCGTGCTAAGCGGGAGGATTCTATTGAGACTTTTGCTCATGTATTCAAATACACACAAGGTATGGAAACTTTTGTGGTTGATGCTTTAGCAAGAAGGTATGTACTTATCTTCATTTTAGATGCAAAATTGTTAAAACTTGAATATGATAAGGAATTGCATGCTAATGATGATGACTTTGCTATTGTATATGGAACATGTGAGAAAGCATCGTTTGGTAAGTTCTATAAAATAGATTGGTACTTGTTTATAAAGAATAGATTTTATGTACCTACTAGTTTTATATGTAAGTTGCTTGTGTGCGATGGACATGGTGGTTTGTTGGGTAACCATGGTGTAAGGAAGACTTTTGTTGTGTTGCATGAACGTTTGTGGGAATATCATTTGCCTTTCAATGACGTGTTGCATGAACATTTGTGGAAGTATCAATTGCCATTCATTGATGTGTTGCATGAACGTTTGTGGGACTATCATTTGCCCTTCATTGAGTTTGCATATATTTGGAGTAGTCATTCTGGTGTCAAGAAAATATTAGACATTTTGTATGAACATTTATGTTGGTCTAAGATGAAGAGAGATGTCAATTGTATTTGTGGCAGGTGCATTACATGCAGAAAGGCCAAATTTATACTTTTGCCACATGGGTTGCATACGCCCTTACCTATTCCTAGTGAGTCATGTGTAGACATATCTATAGACTTTGTTTTGGGGCTGCCTAGGAAAGAAAGGAGTAGAAATTCTATTTTTATGGTTATGGATGGATTTATAGAGTTTGCATATAACAGGACCATGCATACTACCACTTTATATTCTCCTTTTGAAATTGTTTATAGACTTAATCTATTTACTCCTTTAGATTTAATGTCTTTATCTGTTGACAACAGGAGTAGTTTGGATGGATGTTCTCAAATTCTTGAACAAATTAATGACAATGCATATGAAATCAATGATAATGTTACTAACATTTTTCCCTTTGATCCAGGTGGAGATTCGAGGTCGAATCCTTTTGAGGAGAGGGGGAATGATGGGAACCAAGGTGGGCCTAGTCTTAAAGATATGTTGCAAGTTCCAGATGAGCCAAATACAAGTTCAAGGGCTTAAACGATAAAGATTATGCTTTGATTCATTTCATAAGCTATGGAAAGGGCAACAACATGACTTATAGGCTTTGGACACTTGAAGGCTTTCAACTTATTTAATTAATTTCAATGACCTATTTTATTTGCTTAGAATAATTGGGTTTATGCCTATGTAAGGGTATGTTGGGAAAATTATTATTTTATTGAACTAGGGTTAGGGTTACTGTAGCCGAGTTACTGTAGCGCCGTACTGTAGCCGCGGTACTGTTCACTCAGGGGTATTTTTGGAAGATGGGGTTTTATTTTATCTAGGGTTTCATTAGGTTTTGCTTTAAATACTCTATGTAGCCTCATTCTAATCAGATTATGAATTTTATGAAATTTGATGAATTTATTCATTGTGAGTTGAGTTTTACTCCTCTTGTTCTTAATTGAACTTTTGAACTTATCAAAGGTAAATCACAACCTTTGTGGCGTTCCTCCTTTGTAATCTGGGTTCTTGAGACGGGTTCTTCAACGGGTCTAGATTTTAATATAATCTAGGTTCTTGAAACGAGTTCTCATCGGGTCTTGATTCTCCATCCTTGACTTGATTTTGGCTTTCTTGGGGAGTTTTCAGATTGATTGTGGGTTCAAGGGATTCATTCCCGTGGGTTCATATCACACTTCCTTTTTAAAACAGTCAACACATGCGTGGTTTCGAGACAAACAGTCCATTTCCAAGATTATATCGAATCCCAACATCTTAAATATCACTAGGTTTGCTGGGAGGTGTGTCCCACTACTTTCTATGGGGCAATTCCTAAGTATGGTATAGCAAATTATATATTCACTGGTAGGTGTTGCAACAGATAGTGAACAATCAAGACTCTCTAGTACTCTTTCATTCAAACAAGCATAGGCACGTGCAATAAAAGAGTGTGTGGCAACCGGATCAAATAAAACAGTAGCATAACGAGAAAATAACATAAGGGTACCTGTAACCACATCATTAGATGTCTCAGCATCTCCTGGGGTAAGGGCAAAAACTCTGGCTGGTGCGGTAGTCCTTTGACTACTATTTGAAGCTGGAGGCAGCGCGCCCCTTAGGCAGTCTCTAGCCATATGGTTAGGTTGCGTGCATTTGAAACAAACATTTTGACCCATTAAGCAGCTTCCCTGATGCCTCTTTCTGCAATTTTGGCAAATTGGATTCGTTGGAATACTCTAAGATGATTGTGGTCGGTAGCTGGGGGCATGCTTCTTATTTCTATTGGGCTTAGGTAGTGGTTGTTGGCGTTTCCTTTGATTGAATAGTTATGCTTTCGCCCTCATGTCTTCTTCTATTAGAGTGGCTTGTGTGACCAAGTCGGTGAAGTTACGGATCTTCAGGGGTATTAGGCGATTTCAAATTCTCGGCTGCAAGCCTTGTTCAAACTTTTCACATTTCTTTTCCTCATCCGAAACTAGATAACTTGCAAATCGTGATAATGCCACAAATGCCACGGTATAGCATTCCACCGTCATGGTTCCCTGTACTATGTCAAGAAACTGCCTAGCTTTTACCTCATGAAGGGCTGGGGAAAAATATCGGTCAAAAAAAGCCCGTTTGAAACAATCCCAAGTGATGGGTACCCCCTCATTAAGTTCGAGTAGCAGTAGTTCCCGTGTAAAGGTCCACCACTCATTTGCTTCATCTGCCAGCATGTAAGTGGCATACTCCACTTTTTGTTCATCCGTACAAAAAAGAACCCTAAAAATCTTCTCTATCCTTTTGATCTAGCTTTCCGCATCGAGTGCTTCTGTCCTGCCGTGTAACAACCTGATCATAAGATTAGTCCATAAGATAAGTTTTATGTATTTTTCTTATAACTATAAATATTATTATTATTTTATTAGATTTTATATTATTAATAAATTTTTAATTTTAATAGAATTATTATCATATCGTTATTACTATTAATATTTTATTGTTATTAAGATAACTTATACTTTTAACTTCCACGTTTTCCCTTCTCTCCACTCCACGTTCTCCCTCTCCAATCGACGTTACTCAGTTCCGTAACCTACGAATTAAAACTAGTATTTATCTTTATACTCTCTCTCCTTAAGAAATCCTCCCAAAAACCGTAGCAATTGTCTTCATAGCAACACTCTCTCCATCATCACGCAACAACGTTCTTCCTCGGCAAACAAAACAACAAGCCTTCCCCCACGTCTCAGCCCTTGCTTTGCCATAAACCACAGTGGAGACACCATCAAACACAAGCAAACAAATCAAAACCATGGAGACCACCATAAACAGCCAACACAAATCCCCTGTTTCCCTTCGACAAAATAGAGCACTGCCGCGTTCAAGAGTCTCCACCACGCCGAAGCAGCTACGGATTGCCCAAAAATTGTCGCTGGTCATCTCCAGAATACACCCACCAACCATCTCGCTAGAATTCACCCAGAAAACCACGGAAACCACCGTCCGAGCACTCTCTGTCGGCCCAGATCCGCCGCAAGTTGCTTATTTCATTCTCTGCTACCGCACTCACCACCATCAGCCGTGGCAGCAACCATGTCTCATTTCTCTTCTCTCGACACCACCACACGCACAAAGGAAGCCGACTAGCAACCATCGTGATTCTCAGCCCAACCACCATTCCGTCGGTCTCTGTTTCTCTTGCATGGTGACGAGCTACGAAGTGAAACTAAAGCAGCACAACAAGATAAATAATTTGATCACAAATTAGGATCATCATAGTTTAGTTTATATATAAGTATTATTCAAGCCAGTTCATTGACAACCATTATTTATGAACCACTCTTGTCATATGCAAACATGTCATCCAGCATAGCATACAATCATGTCATTCCGCATCATGTTCAAATTCAGAAATTATAATTATGTATGTATTATGTCATGCATCTTATGTGTATAAAACACGTAAGCTATCTTAAGTTCAAGTGCAAGATAAGATCATATCAGTTAATCAGATGGTCATTCAGATGCATGGTACCAATGCAGTTCAGTTTCAGGGGGGATGTGCAAGTTACAGACTCAAGTGTGGTCCACCATAGTATGCCAAAATACTATCAGTGGCTCCCCTTGCTGCAGCGGGATGTGGGGCCGGTGCACAACCTCGCACACTGGGTTAAGTGTGTTAGCCAGTCAGTTAAATCAGATCAGTCAGTTAAGTCAGATCAGTCAGTTAATTTAAATAAATCAGTCATGCATAGCATAGGCATCATTATGAACATTCATGAATTTTAAGCTCTCAGCATGAAAACTTTTATGAAAACCTTATGTTTATTATGTTTACGTTGTGATGAATTTCATACTGAATCTTTGACTCATTTTAGTTTATTTTCATGTTTTTAACCACCTAAGTGAGAATGATGAATATGAGCAGGCAAGTCAGGATTAGAAGGAGCAATTGATTTAGTTCATACTTTCTAGAATAAAAACTATTTTTTGACATAAATTTTTTATTCTTTTAAGATTTTGGAATACAATTTATTAGACATTTTCTACAAAATAAATTCTATTTTCATTTATGAAATATGAGATCTCTTGCCGGGTTTATTTTATGAAAAACACGTTACACTCCTAGCCTATGGGAAGGGGGTGTTACAATTTGGTATCAGAGCCGATCGATAGATTTTGTAGATTTTTTGAAAAAGAAAAAAAAAAGCATTTCATTAATTCTAGAATAAGGTCACCTAGGACACTCCTGGCCCACTCGAGAGTTATAGAGATATTTTTTATTATGGTAGGACATTTTATAGCTCTTACTAGTTAGCACTATTGTAGTTATTATTTATGTCAGTATTGAAATATTAGTTAATGGTTACTTTAGATTATGGCACGACTCTAGGAATTTCATGTCGCATGGATATCTAGAATTTTATGATAATTAGGTGTACTAGAGTTACATGCCAATTTGGTTATGACAATGTAATTGATTGTAGGAAGGTGAAGTTGGGAAACTTTTACTTTTAAGATGGATAGTGTATCTGGCTCATGAGAATGGATGGAGATTGAATTATATTTCATGAAATCTTATTTAAGGAAATCAGGGAATGTAATTAGTAGGTTTTGGAGTTATGGCAGAAATTTGCACATGGTGATTGGTATTTCATGACTATTGATGGAAAGTATATTATGTTCTTTTAAGTAATGTGATTCTCTTGCCTAGAATGAATGGTGAACAAAAGATCTTTGGAAAATGTCGTATCACAAAAGTTTTTAGCAATAGAGCTATTGAAAGCAATTGTGAAGTCAATATATTTTTGAGGTACTAGAATTTAAGGTTTACGAGTAGAAGATGATTATGGTTGTAAATTGGCTGGACAAATTTTGTACATTGAATGTATTGTGTGAACTCTTCCTTGTTCCTTTCGTGTTTGTGTGGATAAGTAGAGGAATGTATTGTGATTTTTTAGCTTATGTTAGACAATTTTTTATGATCATTTTTTGCTCATTCTCATACTTTTTTGCTTTTACGATTATTATTATTTTTTTCTGAATTCTTTTAGCATCAAATACTTTTATTTTCCCATAAGAAGTTTTTTCCACCAAATGTTTTAGTGGGAAAAAATAGGTATTGGCCATGATTTAAACCTTTCGTGGGTTATAATACTTTTTCCGGCGAGTTTTATCTCACGAGCTTTCCGCAACACAATTTTGTGGGAATATGATTTTTCCCACAAAAGGTCTGATTTGAATTTGCCTCAAAACTCATTCATGGGAAATTACAATTTTTGTTGAAGTGTATGTCTCGTGACTGAGCCAGAAGGTAGCACGACTCAAGTCTCACATTTTTTATTGGGGTAAGCTCTAATACCATTTGTAATGCCCAAATAGAAGAAGCAAACTACATGGCCTATACTCTAAAATGACTAGTCAATGATACAATTGGAGCTCTATTGGAACATTATAAAAAACAAAAACTTCTCATTCTCAATTAATATGGGATCCCACTACTTACCCTTATAAAAATGGAGTATCACAAGAGAGGAAGCACTGAATAAGTCCATGCATGGGTTATGGTTGTAGTGGATTCACAAAAGCTAATGGAGGCTGAATAAGATTTGACTTTCTAGTTGGATTGAAAATAAATAGTAATAATAACACGTTAATTACTTCTTCTTTAGATATTGCGATTAGTTTTGTTTTCGTAGGTTTTTTCCTTTGAAGAGGTTTTTCTGCCTGTCGTTTCGTATAGGATCTCTTTTTCAAGCTGTGTCTTGGAGGCTAGTGGTGAAATGGATGAGGGGTTAGAAGATATGTACAAACGATTGTCCCTGACGGAGAAGGAAAGCGAGGAGATTCTTGTGGAGGCTAATAAGCTAGAAATGGCAACACTTAGTGGTGGTAATTGTTTGCTGGTTAAACTGCTCACTGATCGTCATTATAATCGGGCAGCATTTCAGATGACAATGAAGAAATCATGGCGGCCGGTACGGCAAATTCACTTTAGAGAGTTGAATCCAGTCATCATGCTGGTTGAGTTTGACGATTCTCGTGATAAGGATGGTGTGATCAGAGAAGGTCCATGGTCATTTGACAAGCAATTGGTTCAGGTCAAAGAAGTTGAAGGGCACAAACAAGTCCACTAGATTCATCTTACTGAAGCCCTTTTCTGGGTGAGGTTGCATGATCTCCCTTTAATTGCCAGAACTACCTATATTGGTCAACTGATTGGAGATGCTATAGGTACAGTGGAGGGAGTCGATATAGATGAGGGAGATATGGCGTGGGGGGAATTCATACGGGTCAGGATCAACATTGATATTACGAAGCCATTGCTACGTGGGAAGATGCTTAATATTGGTTCGAGTGATCCGGTCTGGATTAGATTCTCTTATGAAAGGCTCCCTAATTTCTGTTATTGTTGTGGTTGCCTAGGCCATACTCATACGGAATGCATGTTGTGGAAGGTTGCCCAGAATAAGTTCGAGAAAGAGGGATTTCCCTATGGAATTTGGCTACGAGCAGGAAGTCTAGGTTTTCGACGGTGGTCTCAACGGCCTCTATCTGGTAACAATGGGAATAGAGTTCCTGAAAATGTTCCGGCGTCGAGGTCCAAAGGTTCTGCTAAAGGAAATGGAGAGATCTTTGGAGATGGGGCAGAGATTAAGGAAACTGATACGGAGGGGATCCCGGATATTTCGCATAATGGAAATGTACCCGCATGGGATGAGGGGCTGGAACAGAATCTGACTCCAGAGAATGTGTGTACGGTAAAAAGAGGCCTGATGTGTCAATAGGGGCAAAGTGGAAACGGATGTCCATTATTCATAATATCTCCTCTCCATCTGCAGAAATATCACAGAGGACTTCTTCCTCCCGTAAGCGTAAGGCGAGAGTAGATGTTGGTGAACCAGAGACTATCGGCACAAATAAACGAAGTTATGGTAGGAATATTTCAGCAAAGGGTTCTGTTGGGACCCAAACTTCTATATCGGTGGTGGCTGATGTGCAGCCCCGCCGAGAGCTATGAAACTCCTCAGCTGGAATGTCCGTGGGCTTGGGAACCCATAAGGCATTCGGACCCTTTGTGATTTAATCAAGAAGGAAGCTCCCGACGTTGTGTTTTTCAGGAAACCAGATTACAGGTGCATGATTTTGATTCTGTTAAGTTTAAGCTTGGATTTAGTAACTGTCTTGCAGTGAGTAGTGAGGGTCGGAGTGGTGGTATCGCGATGAAGTGGGGAAGGGATGTTCATTTAAAGATTCTGAATTACTGAAAATCCCATATTGATTCATGTGTTATGGTCGATGGGATAAGTACAGATATGTTTTTTCTTACGGGGATTTATGGGCATCTGGATCATAGTCTTAGACACAGGACGTGGGATTTAATTCGTTCTCTATGTCGAAGGGCTGACGAGGCATGGTTGGTGTTTGGGGATTTCAATGAAATCCTATTCTAGCATGAGAAACAGGGAGGCCGGGTTAGGCCTGAAAGACAGATGCTTGATTTTTGAAGGGTTGTTGATGATTGCTTTTTGAGGGATCTTGGTTTCAGTGGTCCCAAGTTTACCTGGTGTAATGGGAGGGGATCTGGCTCTAGTATTAGTGTCAGACTAGATTGGTTTTTTGGGAATCCACAATGGTGGAATCGCTTTGCACAAGCGAAAGTAATACATGAAGGGGCTGCCTATTCGGATCATGTGCCCATCTGTTTGTACTCAGAAGAACCTGGTGTGGCACGTGAAAGGGGGAAGTTGTTCAGGTTTGAAGCTATGTGGGTGGGAGAAAAGGGTTGTGATAAAATTGTGGAAGATACCTGGAAGAGGGGAACGAATAGTAACAATATGGATGATTTGATGTACAAGATCTCAGCCTGTGGGAAAAGGCTTCAAGTGTGGAATCGATCTAGCTTTGGCCATGTGCAGAAGAAGCTTTGAGAAGCCCAAATTCGATTAAAGAAGTTGCAAGAAAGGGACCCTATGAGTTTAAGCATGGTGGAGCAACAAGCTATTAGGGATGATGTTCAAAAGTGGTTGGAGCGGGATGAAATCATGTGGAGGCAGCGGTCTAAGGCTCTTTGGCTTAGGGAGGGGGACCAGAATTCGAAGTTTTTCCATACAAAGGCTTCTCATAGAAGGAAGAAGAATCTGGTTGGAAAATTGCAAAATGATGAGGGTGAATGGCAGGAAGGGGGAATGAGGGATGGTTTGATTACGGAGTATTTCCATCAACTGTTTTCCACTGCAGATCAGAGAGGTCCCATGGATTTTCTGGATGCACTAACAGGAAGAGCTTCAATTGAAATGAATGCGGATTTATCTAATAGTTACACAGCAGATGAAGTTCGGGAGGCTTTGAAGCAGATGGATCCAGCCAAAGCACCAGGCCCTGATGGTATGGCTCCTTTGTTTTTCCAGAGATATTGGAATATTGTTGGTGATTCAGTTACTCGTGCTGTCTTAGATGCTTTAAACTATGGGTCTTTTCCATTGTCTTTAAATCATACTTTTATAACATTAATTCCAAAGAAGAAGAACCCAGAGAAAGTAGCAAATTTTAGACCCATTATCTTATGTAATGTGGTCTATAAATTGATTTTGAAAGTGATAGCTAATAGAATGAAGCGTGTTTTGCCTAGCATAATTTCAGATTCACAATGTGCTTTTGTGCCTGGACGTTTAATTACTGATAATGTGCTTGTGGCGTATGAGTTAGTCCACTATCTAAAAAGGAAAAGGATGGGTAAGAAAGGCTATATGTCCCTTAAACTTGATATGAGTAAAGCCTATGACAGGGTTGAATGGGATGTTTTAGAGAAGGTTATGGGTACTTTGGGTTTTGATACAAATGTGGTCAATCTGATTATGTATTGTGTTAAAACGGCTACTTTCTCAGTACTGGTGAATGGGGAACCAAAAGGAAATATTGTTCCAAGTAGAGGCCTAAAACAAGGGGACCGGGTCCCCTTATTTGTTCTTGCTTTGTACTGAAGGGCTTATTTCCTTATTAAAAGCTGCTGCTTTAGACCACGATATTCCAGGGATCAAAATTTGTTGTGGTGCTCCGTTTATAAATCATTTACTGTTTGCAGATGATTCAGTAATTTTTTGTATAGCATATGTGGGGGAAAATAGGAAACTTAATGCCTTATTGGAGAGATATGAGCTTGCATCGGGTCAAAAAATTAATAAGGACAAAACAGCCATGGCTTTTTCAGGCAATGTTTCTCTTGATAGGATGACTGAGTTAATGCGGTTCTGGGGAGTTCAAGGGGTACAACAGTATGACAAGTACTTAGGATTACCTCCTGTTGTTGGAAGACCAAAATCTCAGGCTTTTTCTCATATTAAGCAAAGAGTATGGCAGAAATTGCAGTGCTGGAAGGAGCAATTATTATCTCAAAGAGGGAGATAAATTCTTATTAAAGCAATTGCTATGTCCATTCCAATCTACTCATCGTAGTTGGCAAAAAATGTGTGATCCGAAGAGGCAAGGAGGGCTGGGGTTTAAATCTCTACATGGCTTTAATTTGGCTTTGTTAGCCAAACAAGGGTGGCACATTTTGAAAGAGACAGATTCTCTATTGCATAAAATTTACAAAACTAGATATTTTCCTCATGGCTCTTTATTAGAAGCTGGTTTAGGAAGAAATCCATCCTTTGCATGGCGAGGCATTTGTGAAGCTAAAAAGTTATTGAAGGATGGTTGTATTTGGAAGATTGGGGATGGGAGGACTGCTAAGTTGTGGAAAGATCCGTGGATACCTGGTCACAAGGCTATGATTCAAGAACAAACTGATCTCAATGTTGATTTTCAAGAAGCTGTTGTGGCTTGCTTGATAGATACTCAGATGGGAGGATGGAATGTGGTACAATTAAGGGCTCTCTTCAATCCAAATTTAGTACCATATATTTTGAAGGTGCCACTCAGCTTTCGGGAATAACCAGATCAGTGGATTTGGTCTCAAGAAAGGAATGGAAAGTTTAGTGTAAGAAGCTGTTATCGGATGGCTATGGAGAGGAAAAATGGGACGCAAGGGGAATGTTCAAATTCTAACCAGCTGAGGAAATTATGGAAGGCTTTGTGGAAAATGAAAGTCCCACACAAAATTAAGATATTTGCTTGGCAGGCATGCAAAGAGGGTTTACCTTCAAAATTTAATCTGTATAAGAGACATGTCTTAAGTGATGTTTCTTGCTATTTTTGTAGGGGAGGGACCGAGAATCTTGCACATGCACTTTTCTTTTGTCAGTCTATTTTTCCTAGTTGGAATTTGTTGGTACCTATAATGCAAACATTGGATAGAGATATGTCTGTTATGTAGGTTGCGCTGAAGGTTGTGGAGCAGGGTACGATAGGGGAGTTAGCTCTACTGTTTTGTCTAGCTTGGGGTTTTTGGTGGAGGAGGAACTAGATGGTGCATGAGCAGAGATCTGTTGTCGTGCAGCAAGTCATTAATAATGCATTATTGGTGCTTGATTCTTTTAAGGAAGTTCAGCTGATCTCACGGCCTATGATCCGAAGTTTCTGTGAATGGAAGCCGCCTCCTATAGAGTGGTTAAAAGTTAATGTTGATGGTGCTATGTTTGGGGATGTTCACAAGGCTGGTGTTGGTTTGGTATTATGAGATGATAAGGGTGAAGTTGTGTGGGCAGCTACTAAAGTTGAGGACGAAGGGCTTAATGTGGAAGCTGTTGAACTTTTAGCTATTTTACGAGCTTTGCAACTTTGTGCTGTTCAGGGAATTTCCAGATTAGTTGTGGAATCAGATTGTCTAATGGCTGTGCAAGTGTTGAATGCCGAAATTGAAGCTACAGCTTTGCTTGAGGAGCTGATTTTTGAAATTAGGAAGCTTCAGGCTTTATATACTGAATGTCTAATTCAACATGTTTATAGAGAAGGTAATGGGGTAGCTCACAAGCTTGCCCGGTATGCTTGGAATGTTGAGAGTATCACAATGTGGTTTGATTGTTTTCCAGACTTTATCTCTCAAGCTATTTGGCTTAATAAATGTCTGTAATGTTTATTCTATTAATGAAATGTTTGTTTCTTATAAAAAAAAAAAAATGTTTTCTTTTCCATGTTAGCTTATAAAAAAGGTTGTAATGTGTTCAGAAAACATAACCAAAGATGATTACAAAATTACCTCCTTTGTGGTCTTTTACTCTATCCGTTCTCCCTCTAGCCTGTTTTTCTTGTGTTTCTAATTTCCCGGTCCCTTCTTTCTTTCCTTATTCTCTCACTTTTCTTTTTTTTTGGCCTAGCTAAACGAGTTCCCTTCTTTCTTGCAGACTCTCTCTCTCTCTGCCTTTCCCGGATATGCTTCTCCTTCTTGAAATGTCAAATGTTCACCCAACAAGCAAAAACCAATAATAGAGAGAAAAAAAAAGCCCAACAAGCAACCGATATTGAGATCAGAAAAGTAATTTTAGTACATATTCATTTTAATGCATAATCTGTGTCTTAAAATCGAAGTGCCAAGAGCAGTTTTTTTTTGGGACTAAAACAACTTGTTTTACGTGCTAGAGTAGAGTTGCTTGGATGTGCCCCACTTGTGCAGAACATTGCCAAAAATATCATGGAATGAGATGTCAACCCTCGATGGAGTGATTTGAACGGACATGAAGCCTTGCCCGTCGTAGTAGAACTTCATCTCCTCTGGATTCGGCCACCAGTCAACATCACCTCTCCATGCCTTTGAGCCTCCGCCACTTGTTAAAAACTGAATTGGACTGCACCATGAAGATCAGTTCAATTCGATTTGCAGCATTTTTTCAATTCCAGAAAAAGGTTGTTTCATTTTTGGTAATGTTTATTAATTTAGTACTTTAGATTTACCTGTCGGAGCTACTTATGTGTTCCAAGCAATGGTCATGCCCATTTATGTAAAGATCAACATAGTTTGCCTGAAGAATTAAAAACAATAGTGTTGAGTAAAAGCCCCACTATCATTGTCTACTAGGATGAACGATCTGTTTCGTGAATTTCACTAAATTCCAACTCTTTCTTCCAAAATTCAGGATCATTATTAAGGCTGGTTTGGATCGGAACTTATCTCGTTATTATTTATAAATTTCATTTCTTAAATCTCATTACTATTTATAAACTATCTCAACTTTAAATACAAGCGTGACCTTTAATGTATGAAGTTTCGTAGACATATTTAGCAGTCATTTTAAAATTACCTTTAGGATTGGAAGAACATGCACTATAAGCTCATCGGTGTTACCATGGTTTCCAGCACTTTTGATAGTATGGTGACCAACCACGATCTTCCACTTGGCATTCGATTCTTTTAATGCCAAATCAAAGTCCTGTTGAAAAATTGAAATCAGCCACTGGCAAAAAGAGCTCGTTTAGGTATAAAAATTATCTTATTTCATCTCATCTCTATCATCTTATTATTATAAAATTTTAAAATTTTTATATAAATATAATAAATAATTCAATTTTTTTAAATCTTAAAATATTAATAATATTAAAAAAATAATATTTTATTCAACTCATCTAAAATTATTTCATCTTATCTCACCATCCAAACGAACTATATTTCTTCCAATTTGTATACATATACATGATTTATATAACAATAACGAGTTTTTGTTTTTTTTTTACAATTTTACTTTAAGGATGACTCTGTAGCTACAGTTGGGAGCTCCAGTTGGGGGCTCCGCTAGAGTAATTGTTGTATTTTTTTTTTTTTGTATGTATTTTTTTAATATTTTTAAATATTAAAAAAATAAAAAAAATTATATTATTAAAAAATTCTTACTTATTTACTAAGTAAAAAAATTTTTAAAAAAAATCCAGCGGAAACCCCAGCGTTAGAAGTAGCTTTATTCCTATTTTAAATTGAGAAGATTATGTAAAATATATTGTGAAGTAATTATATGAAATTATTCTTATTCTATACTTGGTTTTAAACTATTAAATGATTACCTTCAGAAGATTTGAAAGGTAATGGTCTCGAGGTAGTACGCCTCTCCAGTCATAGACCTCGCCCTTTGGATTGTTGAAGTACTTGTCAACAAAAGGAGTTGTATCCAAGAAGAAAAAGTCTACAATTTCTGCCCAAAAAAGAATTCATACAAATAAGATTAGGTTACGTTTAAATGTTGAAGTGAATTGAGTTAAGATGATAAAATATTATTAAAATATTATTTTTTAATATTATTATTATTTTAGAATTTGAAAAAATTGAATTGTTTATTATATTTTATATTGAAATTTAAAAAAATTATAATGATGAGTTGAGATGTAAATTCACTTTAGAAAATGTTAGGGATTCAGCTCCAAGCTTCTGTTCTTTTTTTTTTTTTTTTAATTTTTTATTTAGTGATTAAAAAAATATTTTTTAATAATATTATAATTTTTTTCCTTTTTTAAAAATATAAAAAAATAATGTAAAAATATAAAAATTAAAATAAACTAGCGAGAGTCCTGCGGTGGGTGGTGGGTGGGTGACCCACCATAAGATTAATGTGAATGACTGATTGTTCTAAAAAAACGAAAAGGCTGATAAAGGAAAGACTCTTGCTTTATACCTGCATTTACAATGAAAGATTTCCAGCAAAGCCATCTGCTGTCCAACTTCTTAAGTATGGGACTCAGTTGTGCCAAAGCGTCACCTCTATAGTCATGATTACCCAAAACTGCAAAAAAATAATAAAAAGCAAACGAAAATGTTTTTCTTTTTTTTTTTAACTTTTCTCAAAATTTTCTTGTTATTTCCGAGTTGAAAATTTGCTCTTTTGGAATGGTTTTGGGGGATTTTATTAATTACCATTGTACCATTGCTTTTGCAAGCTAGGCGCTGTGTAGATATCTGTGAACGACTCGTCAAATGCCGGATCATCGACGCCTGTCAAACCGGCATCGTAGAAGTTATCACCGGTGGAGATCACAAAATCCACGTCCAACTTTTCTCCAACGATTCCCATCTGGATAATATTAAAAAATATTATATTATTAAATTAAATCTGAAAGGTATAGAAAAAAAAAAAAATTTGCTGCTACGTAATCTTCTAATTTTTATACATCATATTTTTTAAAATTTTAAAATTTTTAAAATTTTTTTAAATTTTTTTTATCTTTATTATTTTTAAATTAATTTAATTCTTCTATTTATTATTTATACATTAAATATTTGATAAAAAATAATAAAAAAAATATAATGTATAAAAGTTATGTAAATAATGAAAAAGAATCATACTATACAGAAATCTCATAAAAATTTTTCTTTTAAAATTTTGGAAAGTTTCAGGCGTGCTACAAAAGCCCATGTCCACGGAATGGATCAGTGACATGTCAAACATTTATTGGCCTAAGGCCCTAAAGTAGACAAATTGTAATGGAAGTTTCGTTAAGAAGGTGATATGGACCCCGACATATAAATAAGTTGTCGTATAGTCATCATGAAGGAATGGTGCAGACGTAAGGGATCGAGAGTATAAAGAATCTACGTGGAATTATTCCCTTAGAATAATCAAAAGGGTCAAAAAAAAAAAAAAAAAAGAAAGACCAATAATCAAAGTAGGATGGATTCCAATGTTCACGTGCTACTGTCATGATGCTTTGCCGGTTATGTTAAATACTGGGTTAATTTGGACAGTAAAATGATAAGAGATCGAATGATGATATTTCAGATGAATTAAATAAAATATTATTATTATTTAAAAATTTAAAAAAATTAAATTATTTATTTATATTTTATATAAAAATTTAAAAATATTATAATAATAAGATAAGACGAGATAAAATTATTTTATACTTAAAATCATAATATTATTATTATTTAGAGATATATAATGATTTCCGCGACTGGTTAGCAGCCCTTTTCTTTTGTTAGGTAAGGATCCTGTAAGGAAAATCAATAATTGAAATAAAAATATAAGAGGTTTGAACGATATATAAGGTATAGAATAAAAATATATAAATATTATAAATTAAAATAAATATATAAAATGATATAATTTTATATCATACATTAAATTTTATTTTAAAATATAAACAAGATATTATACGTCAGTGTATGAGTTTAATTCCTTGAGATCTGTATATTGTTATATCATTTTTTTTTATTTAATATATATATATAGTAAGCTTTTGTTTTGTAGTGATTAATCTGCACGTTTATTTTGATGAATGAAAACGTTACTATTTCCAAAACAAGGGAAGAAATGAAGATCTAATTAAGAAAGTGGAAAATAGTGTTATGACCTGATGAGCAACTTCAGTTTGGTTGTAACCTCCTCTTCTTCCCCAGTCTCCGACGACCAAAAAGCTTAGAGAACCGTCGGCTTTTGTTGTGGCTTGCTCAAACCGTCGAAGCTCTGCGACGGAAGGAACCAAACAATTGCTTAAAATGGTAGTGAACATAACACATAAAAAAAGCATACGAATATTGGTGGGAAAGGCCATGGTCTTGGGCTGCCGGAAACCGAAAAAAGGAACGGAGAGATGCAGGCCGGAACAGGAAGAAGCTATCTTGGTCTAGGTATGCTTGCTTATGGGGGGGGGCTCCAAGGCAAAGGCAGCCTTTTTATTTAGCTTTGGGGGATCGCAAAAGTTTATATAAAGTTGACAAAACAAGCATTTGGTCCATAAGATTGGAGTATAAATGCTGGACATCCATTAATAATGGTCCACAAATGGACAAGAAAACCCCACTACTTGTACGTGGAGATTACATGATAATACAGGGATCCACAGAGCTTGCCAAGTGCTAATAATCTTATATGTTGTTGTTATTATTGTTATTATTATTATTACTATTATTATTATTTATTAATTTAAACACTTAATTGCGTGATGATATAAATATGAAAAATTGAAAGTTTTATCTGTCAAATTGGGTTGGAGGATCCACCTTCAATACTACTAAAATCATGTCAATTTAAGAAAGTTAAGACTTTAAATATTTAATTTTCTTTAAACAAGTTCTATATGTGGGCCTACATGATGAACTCATAAATCAAAACAGATGAGAAAATAGTTAATCATGGATAATTAGTTTAAACCATCCACTTGAGGAATCATCATTCACTCATTGGGCTGGTTTGGATTTAGAGATGAGATGAGATGAGATAATTTTAGATTAAAGATAAAAATTGAAAAAATATATTGTCAAAATATTCTTTTTTAATATTATTATTATTTTGAGATTTGAAAAAGTTGAATTGAAATTTAAAAAAGTTGAATTGTTTATTATATTTTGTGTAAAAATTTAAGAAATTGTAATGATGTGATGAGATGAGATAAGATAAAACACTTTCTGAATCCAAACGAGACCTTACTATTAAAAAAATACAATTCATTACTCAACAAATGTTATATTATTGAATTTCTGATCTCTTTCAATTATTTTCCTTGGAAGGATCTTAGTCTTTATATTTCTGTATACCATATTACAGGTACTCTCCCCCCTTCTCTCCCTTATCATAAAAATCCTCTTATGGCAGAGATCTCATGTGGATCGAATTCATTTAACATATAAAATGTCTGGCAATTACATATTTTAATCGAAGATATATTTTGTCCTAAAGTCCTTTTCGTTTTCCATGGCCTTTTGTCCTTGGTGGTCTTTCTCATAATTTTATAAATTGTTGGAGTCCGCCTTTTATAATTGGAATATGTGGAGTACTTAAAGGGTTTTTATTTTCTAGTTCTATTTTTCAAACGATAGAGGGAAACAAAGACATTTATCCCTTTCTTTTTTGATCTTTACTGTAAAATATGGGTTATTAGCCTAATTTAAAATATATAATACGTCCCATATGAATACATTTAAGATAGAGAGATTCAAGGGTGCCTCAATATAAAATTGAGGTCTAAGGCAAAATTTAAATTAGTCACATTTTGCTATAATACAACCAAATATAAATCATATATATATTAAATACTTTTAATATAAAAAATTAAAATGAGGCCTCATTGTGAATCTAATGACCTAATTTAGTATCACGGGCCTTGCACATATAAATAAATTATTTAAATTTCTATTTAACGAATTGATTTTTATATTGTTTTAAAAAATAAAATAGAAAAGCTAGCGCACTTTCATTTTTAGACGTCTTGTATAAAATGGAGCCTTAGGCTGTGTTTGGATGTTGAGCTGAACTCAGTCGAGCTCAATTCTTTATGAATAGTAATAAATTGAGTAATGAAGAGAGTTATATGAGGCTCGTTTAAACTGAGTTTAAAGTGTGTTTAGATGTTAAGATGAGTTTAGTACTTTTTATGAGAAGTTGAAAAAGGTTGTGGGTCCTACGTAAAAAGATATGTTAAGTTGAAAAAAGTTATGAGTCCCACGTGTAAGGAGGTTTTGAATTGAAATGAGTTTAGTAATTTGATAGTTGAGTGTTTGGATGTTAGACTCAGCTTAAAATTAGACTAAGCTTAGTTGAGTCTTGCAATCAAGCGTAGCCTTACTCTTAGGCCAGCCCATGAGAGATTTAAGCCTCGTTTAGATGGTAAAAGTAATTCATCTCATCTTATATCATCATTACAAGTTTTTCAAATTTCTACATCAAATATAATAAACAATTCAACTTTCAAATCTTAAAATCTTGAAATAATAATTATATTAAAATATAATATTTTAACAATATTTTATCAGTTTTAACTTTTATCTCAACTCACTATCCAAATAGCACCTTAAAACCCTTCATATGTAATATAAATATTTTATAACAACCGCCTAGTCTTGGCAGCACATTCCCACCCATTTGGTTTACACCCCTTGTGCGCACGCTCATATTCATAAAAAGTAAAAGTTTTATGAGCCAGATACACTATCCATCTTAAAAGTAAAAGTTTTCCAACTTCACCTTCCTACAATCAATTACATTGTCATAACCAAATTGGCATGTAACTCTAGTACACCTAATTATCATAAAATTCTAGATATCCATGCGACATGAAATTCCTAGAGTCGTGCCATAATCTAAAGTAACCATTAACTAATATTTCAATACTGACATAAATAATAACTACAATAGTGCTAACTAGTAAGAGCTATAAAATGTCCTACCATAATAAAAAATATCTCTATAACTCTCGAGTGGGCCAGGAGTGTCCTAGGTGACCTTATTCTAGAATTAATGAAATGCTTTTTTTTTCTTTTTCAAAAAATCTACAAAATCTATCGATCGGCTCTGATACCAAATTGTAACACCCCCTTCCCATAGGCTAGGAGTGTAACGTGTTTTTCATAAAATAAACCCGGCAAGAGATCTCATATTTCATAAATGAAAATAGAATTTATTTTGTAGAAAATGTCTAATAAATTGTCTTCCAAAATCTTAAAAGAATAAAAAATTTATGTCAAAAAATAGTTTTTATTCTAGAAAGTATGAACTAAATCAATTGCTCCTTCTAATCCTGGCTTGCCTGCTCATATTCATCATTCTCACTTAGGTGGTTAAAAACATGAAAATAAACTAAAATGAGTCAAAGATTCAGTATGAAATTCATCACAACGTAAACATAATAAACATAAGGTTTTCATAAAAGTTTTCATGCTGAGAGCTTAAAATTCATGAATGTTCATAATGATGCCTATGTTATGCATGACTGATTTATTTAAATTAACTGACTGATCTGACTTAACTGATTGATCTGATTTAACTGACTGGCTAACACACTTAACCCTGTGTGCGAGGTTGTGCACCGGCCCCACATCCCGCTGCAGCAAGGGGAGCCACTGATAGTATTTTGGCATACTATGGTGGACCACACTTGAGTCCGTGACTTGCACATCCCCCCTGAAACTGAACTGCATTGGTACCATGCATCTGAATGACCATCTGATTAACTGATATGATCTTATCTTGCACTTGAACTTAAGATAGCTTACGTGTTTTATACACATAAGATGCATGACATAATACATACATAATTATAATTTCTGAATTTGAACATGATGCGGAATGACATGATTGTATGCTATGCTGGATGACATGTTTGCATATGACAAGAGTGGTTCATAAATAATGGTTGTCAATGAACTGGCTTGAATAATACTTATATATAAACTAAACTATAATGATCTTAATTTGTGATCAAATTACTTATCTTGTTGTGCTGCTTTAGTTTCACTTCGTAGCTCGTCACCATGCAAGAGAAACAGAGACCGACGGAATGGTGGTTGGGCTGAGAATCACGGTGGTTGCTAGTCGGCTTCCTTTGTGCGTGTGGTGGTGTCGAGAGAAGAGAAATGAGACATGGTTGCTGCCACGGCTGATGGTGGTGAGTGCGGCAGCAGAGAATGAAATAAGCAACTTGCGGCAGATCTAGGCCGACAGAGAGTGCTCGGACGGTGGTTTCCGTGGTTTTTTGGGCGAATTCTAGCGAGATGGTTGGTGGGTGTATTCTGGAGATGACCAGCGACAATTTTTGGGCAATCCGTAGCTGCTTCGGCGTGGTGGAGACTCTTGAACGCGGCAGTGCTCTATTTTGTCGAAGGGAAACAGGGGATTTGTGTTGGCTGTTTATGGTGGTCTCCATGGTTTTGATTTGTTTGCTTGTGTTTGATGGTGTCTCCACTGTGGTTTATGGCAAAGCAAGGGCTGAGACGTGGGGGAAGGCTTGTTGTTTTGTTTGCCGAAGAAGAACGTTGTTGCGTGATGATGGAGAGAGTGTTGCTATGAAGACAATTGCTACGGTTTTTGGGAGGATTTCTTAAGGAGAGAGAGTATAAAGATAAATACTAGTTTTAATTCGTAGGTTACGGAACTGAGTAACGTCGATTGGAGAGGGAGAACGTGGAGTGGAGAGAAAGGAAAACGTGGAAGTTAAAAGTATAAGTTATCTTAATAACAATAAAATATTAATAGTAATAACGATATGATAATAATTCTATTAAAATTAAAAATTTATTAATAATATAAAATCTAATAAAATAATAATAATATTTATAGTTATAAGAAAAATACATAAAACTTATCTTATGGACTAATCTTATGATCAGGTTGTTACACGGCAGGACAGAAGCACTCGATGCGGAAAGCTAGATCAAAAGGATAGACAAGATTTTTAGGGTTCTTTTTTGTACGGATGAACAAAAAGTGGAGTATGCCACTTACATGCTGGCAGATGAAGCAAATGAGTGGTGGACCTTTACACGGGAACTACTGCTACTCGAACTTAACGAGGGGGTACCCATCACTTGGGATTGTTTCAAACGGGCTTTTTTTTACCGATATTTTTCCCCAGCACTTCATGAGGTAAAATCTAGGCAGTTTCTTGACATAGTACAGGGAACCATGACGGTGGAATGCTATACCGTGGCATTTGTGGCATTATCACGATTTGCAAGTTATCTAGTTTCGGATGCGGAAAAGAAATGTGAAAAGTTTGAACAAGGCTTGCAGCCGAGAATTTGAAATCGCCTAATACCCCTGAAGATCCGTAACTTCACCGACTTGGTCACACAAGCCACTCTAATAGAAGAAGACATGAGGGCGAAAGCAGAACTATTCAATCAAAGGAAACGCCAACAACCACTACCTGAGCCCAATCGAAATAAGAAGCATGCCCCCAGCTACCGACCACAATCATCTTAGAGTATTCCAATGAATCCAATTTGCCAAAATTGCAGAAAGAGGCATCAGGGAAGCTGCTTAGTGGGTCAAAATGTTTGTTTCAAATGCACGCAACCTAACCATATGGCTAGAGACTGCCTAAGGGGCGCGCTGCCTCCAGCTTCAAATAGTAGTCAAAGGACTACCGCACCAGCCAGAGTTTTTGCCCTTACCCCAAGAGATGCTGAGACATCTAATGATGTGGTTACAAGTACCCTTATGTTATTTTCTCGTTATGCTACTGTTTTATTTGATCCGGTTGACACACACTCTTTTATTGCACGTGACTATGCTTGTTTGAATGAAAGAGTACTAGAGAGTCTTGATTGTTCACTATCTATTGCAACACCTACCAGTGAATATAAAATTTGCTATACCATACTTAGGAATTGCCCCATAGAAAGTAGTGGGACACACCTCCCAGCAAACCTGGTGATATTTAAGATGTTGGGATTTGATATAATCTTGGGAATGGACTGTTTGTCTCGAAACCATGCATGTGTTGACTGTTTTAAAAAGGAAGTGGTTTTCAAACCCCCGGGCAAGGAGGAATTCGGTTTTTGTGCAGAGAGAGGAAATGCCCCACCTCAATTAATCTCAGCGTTGCAAGCGACCAGATTACTAAGACAAGGATGTTCGGGATTCCTAGCTAGTCTAGTAACACCACCTACAGAGGGACCTAAACTTGAAGATATCCCCATTGTCAGAGAATTTCCATATGTGTTTCCAGAGGATCTTCTAGGGTTGCCTCCGGATTGAGAGGTTGACTTTTCAATCGACATCCTACCAGGAACAGTGCCTATATCAAAGCCACTATACTGTATGGCTTCAGTAGAGCTAAAGGAGCTTAAGGAGCAATTGCAGGTGTGAGAAGGGTTATATTCGCCCTAGTGTGTCACCATGGGGCGCACCAGTCCTTTTTGTGTTAAAAGGACGGTTCTATGCGACTTTGTATTGATTATCGAGAACTAAACTGGGTGAAAATTAAAAACAAGTACCCACTACCTAGGATTGATGATTTATTTGACCAATTACAGGGGGACCAAGTTTTCTCCAAGATTGATCTACGATTAGGTTACCACCAACTTAAGATCAAGTCGAAAGATATTTCGAAGATGATGTTTAGAACACCCTATGAACACTATGAGTTTTTAGTCATGCCAATCGGTTTGATGAACGCTCTAGCAGCTTTCATGGACATGATGAGCAAAGTGTTCAGGGAGTATGTTGATCAGTTTGTTGTTGTTTTTATAGAAGATATTCTCATCTACTCCAAAAGCGAAGCAGATCATGAGGGACACTTGAGGGTTGTGTTACAGATATTAAGAAAGCAGCAGTTGTTTGCGAAATTCAAGAAGTGTGATTTCTGGTTGCAAGATATTACTTTTTTGGGACATGTTGTGTCAAAAGAAGGAATTTCAGTAGACCCAGCAAAAATTGAAGCAGATGTATAGTGGTCCAAGCCAACCAATGTGAATGAAGTCAGAAGCTTTTTAAGTCTTGTAGAATATTATAGGACGTTTGTCGAGGGATTCTCCAGTATCGCAACCCCAATGACTAAGCTGACAAGGAAAAATGAGAAGCTTTTGTGGACAGAAGACTGTGAAAGAAGCTTTAAAGAGCTAAAGAAGAGACTAGTGACAACACATGTACTCACTGTTCCCTCGGGCGATACAAGATTTGTTATTTATAGTGATGCTTCTCTCAAGGGATTGGGTTGTGCTTTGATGCAGCATGGGAAGGTTATCGCTTACGCTTCTTGACAACTCAAGAGTTATGAAGAAAATTATACGACACATGACCTAGAGCTTGCAGCAGTTATGTTCGCCTTGAAGTTATGGAGACACTACCTCTATGGGGAGAAGTGCGAGATTTATACAGACCATAAGAGCCTAAAGTATTTCTTTACTCAGAGAGACTTGAATATGAGACATCGCAGATGGTTAGAACTTTTGAAAGATTGCGACTGCAACAACAACTACCATTCGGGTAAAGCTAATGTAGTGGCAGATGCTCTAAGTCGGAAGTCATCCTCCGGTACCCCCCTTGCTACTATGTATACCCCATAGAAGCATATTTTATTGGATATGGAGTGGGCAGGGATAGAGATGGTTATGGATACACAGGCCCGATTGAGTAGTTTGACTTTGGGATCGTCATTGATAGACCAAATAAAGGCTGCCCAAACTGAGGATTCAAACTTAGTGAAGATCAAAGGAGAGGTTCAAGAAGACAAAATGCCTGGATTTACAACATCTTGGGATCGCACCTTAAGGTTCAAGGGAAGAATATGTGTTCCGAATGTTAAGGAGATTAGAGAGGTAATCTTGAGAGAGGCTCACCGCTCACTCTATACTGTTCACCCAGGTAGTACTAAGATATATAAAGATTTGAAGCAACAGTTCTGGTGGAGCGGTATGAAGCGCTAGATAGCTAGCTACGTGGCTCAGTGTTTAACCTGCCAACAGGTCAAGGTAGAGCATCAGAGGCCTTCAGGGTTATTACACCCACTTCCTATACCTGTTTGGAGATGGGATGAAATTGGTATGGATTTTGTGTCAGGATTTCCTAAGGCACCAAGAGGTCAGGATGTCGGGTAATCGTTGACATATTTTTAAAGACAGCTCACTTCATTCTGATTCAGATGACGTATTCTATAGACAGGTTGGCGAAACTATATGTATGTGAAATCGTCATACTGCACGGAATCCCCTCTAAGATTGTGTCAGATAGGGACACCCGTTTCACTTCAACATTTTGGAGGAGTGTACAGAAAGGGTTAGGGACTGAGTTGACTTACAGTACAGTCTTCTGCCCCTGGACAGATGGACAGTCAGAGAGGACAGTATAGACATTGGAGGATATGCTTAGAGCCTGCGTAATGGACTTCAAGGGCAGTTGGATTAAATACTTACCTTTGATTGAATTTGCATACAATAATAGTTACCAAGAGAGCATTCATGCATCACCATATGAAGTTCTTTATGGCTGCAAGTGCTGGTCACCCCTCTATTGGGACGAAGTGGGAGAACGTAGAATCCTTGAACATGAGATTATTCATGATATGCATGAGAAGATAGCGGTCATCCGAAAGAAGCTCGTCATTGCACAAGAGCAACAGAGAAAGAACGTGAATCAGAGGCGTCGAGAGTTGTAATTTGAAGTAGGAAGCAAAGTATTCTTGAAAGCGGCACCGATGAAGGGAATTATGCGGTTCGGTAAGAAAGGCAAGTTGTGTCCGAGATATTTAGGCCCTTTCGATGTACTAGAAAGGATTGGAGCTGCAGCATAAAGGCTAGCCCTCCCACCCCAATTGTCGGCTAATCACAATATTTTCCATGTCTCTTTGCTTCGGGAGTATGTTCCGGACCCTACACATGTACTAGAGTACGAGCCTCTCCAAGTCTACGAGGATTTGACCTATGAGGAATTTCCAGTTGGGATTCTTGCACAAAAAGCTCAAGTACTTCGCAAGAAGACCATTTTGACGGTCAAGGTGCTTTGGAGAAACCACACAGAAAAAAAAGGCCACCTAGGAGCTAGAAGAGGACATGAGTCCATATTTATTCGATTGAGGTATGTTATCTCGAGGACGAGATTTCTTTTAAGGAGGGGAGATTGTAACATACAGGTCCAAATTTAAGAAATTCGAGTTGTAGTTGCACGAGATTTCCTTTTTGGGACACGTGGTATCAGCAAAAGGAATTTCAGTGGACCCAGCAGGTTGAGGCAGTGGTAAAGTGGGCCAAGCCTAGTAATGTCAGTGAGGTACGAAGTTTCTTAGGCCTCGCTGGTTACAATAGAAGATTTATAGAGGGCTTTTCAAGTATTGCAGCTCCGATGACAATGTTGACAAGAAAGGATGAGAAGTTCATATGGACATATGAGTGTGAAGACAGCTCCCATGAATTGAAGAAAAGATTAGTGACGGCACCAGTTCTTATAGTTCCTTTGGGAGATGGAGGATTCGTTATATACAGTGATGCTTCACTAAAGGGTTTAGGTTGTGTTTTAATGCAAAATGGGAAGGTTATTTCATACGCTTCCCGACAACTAAAGAGTTATGAGCAGAATTACCCAACCCATGATCTGGAACTTGCAGCAGTGGTCTTTGCCTTGAAGATATGGGGACATTATCTTTATGGTGAAAAGTGCGAGATTTATACTGATCATAAGAGTCTAAAATATTTCTTCACACAAAAAGAGCTGAATATGAGACAACGGAGATGGTTGGAACTTCTGAAGGACTATGACTGCAATATTAACTACCATCCTGGTAAAGCAAACGTCGTGGCAGATGCACTTAGTCGAAAGTCATCCTCTAGCACTTTGGCTACGATGTTTACTCCTCAGAAGCATTTACTACTAGACATGGAGCGAGCTGGCATTGAGGTAATCCAGGACACTCAAGCTAAGATGAATAGTTTGACCCTAGGTTCAATATTGATAGATCAAATTAAGGTCGCTCAAGCTAGTGATACGGAATTGATGAAGATTAAAGAAGAAATAGCATAGGGTAAGAGACCTGATTTTCTAGTGTCAGATGATGGCACTTTGAGATTTAGAGGAAGATTATGTGTACCCAATGATAGAGTAATCAAAGATTTGATCTTGAGAGAAGTTCATTGTTCACTCTACACAGTTCATCCGGGGAGCACCAAGATGTATCGAGATCTGAAACAACACTATTGGCAGAGTGGGATGAAGCGAGAGATAGTGGCATATGTAGCACAGTGTCTGACATGTCAACAAGTCAAGGCAGAGCATCAGAGACCCTCAGGTACACTTCAGCCACTCCCTATACCAGTGTGGACTTGGGATGAGATCGGGATGGACTTTGTTTCAGGGTTTCCGAAAGCACTAGGAGGTCAGGATGCAGCATGGGTGATTGTTGATCGACTATCAAAATCAGCCCATTTTATTCCCATTCAGATGACGTACTCTGTGGATAGACTGGCAGAATTGTATGTTAGAGAGATTGTCAGATTACATGGGATACCATCTAAGATCATCTCTGACAGAGATACCCGTTTCACTTCAGTTTTCTGGAGGAAGGTACAGAAGGAGTTGGGAACTCAATTGACCTACAGCACGGCATTTCATCCTCAGACAGATGGTCAATCAGAGAGGATGATTCAGATCCTAGAAGATATGCTTAGAGCGTGCGTCATGGAATTTAAGGGTAGTTGGATTAAGTATCTACCCCTTATTGAGTTCGCATATAATAACAGTTATCAGGAAAGTATTCAGGCAGCACCGTATGAAGTTCTCTATGGATGTAAATGCAGGTCACCACTCTACTGGGATGAAGTAGGAGAGCGGAGGATTTTGGGACAAGAGATTATACAAGACATGTGTGAGAAAATATCAATTATTAGAAAGAAACTTGCCATAGCACAAGAGCGACAGAAGAAATATGCCAACCAGAGACGACGAGAATTAGAGTTTGATATAGAAGATAGAGTACTCTTGAAGGTTGCACCGATGAAAGGGATAATGTGTTGTGGTAAGAAGGGGAAGCTAAGCCCGAGATTCATAGGCCCCTTTGAGATCTTAGAAAGAATAGGTGTCGCAGCCTACAGACTAGCACTTCCACCTCACTTATCGGCAGTGCATAACGTGTTTCATGTCTCTATGCTATGGAAGTATGCCCCAAATCTTGCACATGTTTTGGAGTATGAGCCACTTCAGATTCGAGACAACCTCAGCTATGAAGAAGTTCCAGTGAGAATATTAGCACAGAAGGCCCAAGTGCTATGTCATAGAACCATTCCAATGGTTAAAGTACTTTGGAGTCACCACAACGAGAGAGAAGCCACTTGGGAACACGAAGAAGACATGAGAGAGAAATATCCCGACTTATTTAAATCAAGGTACGTTCCATCTCGAGGATGAGATTTTCTTTTAGGGGGGGATTTGTAGCATACCAGTTTTGATTTTAGGGTACATAAGTAATTTTCCAAGTAAACTTTTTATTTTAGAATTTATATTATTATGATTATAGTTTTATTAGAATTTATATTTACTTTATCTTTATATTTTCTATTATAGTTGTTATTTAAGATTTGTTAGAGTTTCGTTTTAATAAGGATTTATAAAGCGTATCAGATTACGTTTACTATGGTTTTGTTTTGAAATTTAAAGTTTAATTTTTACCTCTAGTCACCGAACCTCATCTCGATGTTAGCCTCTGTTTACTCACTTAAAATCTCCAAAACCCGTATGTTTCTCAGTGATTTTCGCTAACATCCTAGTGGAAAACCCAACTCTGTTGCCAATTATTTTTCTACACATGCACGTCTCTACTCTCTTGCACGTGCACGTCTATGCTCCTCTAGGGTTTCTCTTATTTTTCTCTATCATTCTACCACCATAAAATGTGCTTACCGTACATGAGAGGAGAAACTTGTGAGCCACGAGATTCCCCTGTTTCTAAAATACTCGAGTATCAACACTTTCGTTTGAGTCGTAGGTTCTGCTCGAGTCAGCGTCGTGGCCCTTCTCCTCGGTAGCCACCTCTAGAGGCGCCGAACCCCTCTCCGACGACACAGAAGCCGCCGACCCGCAACCCCTGTCGAGCTACTCATTTTTTTCTGGTAAGGCCTCGGCCGCCACTAGCCTTTTCTCTCTCTTTTGTTTCGGTCTAGTAGTTCCTCTCTCTAACTCTCTCTTTCTCTCACTGCATCGCACCATCATACTCAGTGGAGCCTTCAGTTTCGCCGTTGTGACCCCCTGCCAGCCATCCAGACTACCATCACAGTGAGCTTCTTCATCCCTTGGTGAGTTTCGGACCATCGCAGACCCCCTCTCTCTCTCAACTCTTTGTTTTCCTTGCTTTGATTAGCCGTGTTTTCAGATTCTAGAAAGAATCAGTAAGTTTTGATGGGCTTTGGGCCCTGGGCCCTTATGTGCGTACGTGTGATGGGCTTGTTCTTTTGATTGGGCTCATTGTAGTATTATTATTATGGGCCAGGTTTTGACTTTTACAGAATTATAATGATGTTTAATTGAACTTGTATTTTAAGTTGGACTTGATCTTATTTTATTTCAATAATTGTTTTAGTGATTTTTATTGAGTTTAATATTCCTAGTTGAGTTTATTTTTATTAAATAAATATATTAGTTAAATGTTCATTTTATAAGAAAGTGTTTAAAGAAGTGGAAATATACTTTAACGTATAATTTTTAAACTAATATTTTAGTTAATATTTCCTATGTCAAGTTAGTAGGATTTAATAAAATTATTATGTTAAGAATTTTTAAATGATATTAATATTTATTAGATTTCTTATAAGATTTAATAATTATGTTAAGAAATGAAACTTATTTTAAGAATTGAAGTTTCATGACTTATTTTAAAATAGCTCAAGTATTTCTACTAAATTATAGATTAGTATTTAAGTAATTTAAATATTATGAATTATTGATTTTAGTGTTAAACAAGATATTTGTTTGACTATCTTTTAGAATTCCAAATTTAGTTAAGTAAGATATTAGTATTTATTTATTTCCAAACAATTTAGTGATAGTTATTTATTGTATATAGGTCTCAAGTTACGAAGTATTGTTCAAGAAGAAACGCAGCGAGGTAAGTAATTTGATCATAAATTAGGATCATCACAATTAGCCTAAATGTATGTATATTTTAAGCCAGTTCATTGACAGCCATTATTTATGAACCGCTCATGTCATGTGCAAGCATGTCATCCAGCATAACATACGATCATGTCATTCCGCATCATGTTTAAATTCAGAAATTATGATTATGAATGTAATATGTCATGCATCTCATGTGTATAAGACACGTAAGCCATCTTAAATTCAAGTGTAAGATAAGTTCAAATCAGTTAATAAGATGGTCGTTCAGATGCATGGTACCAATGCAGTTCAATTCAGAGTGGTGTGCAAGCCACGAACTCAGTCGTGGTCCACCATAGTATGATTGAATACTATCAACGGTTCCCCTTACTGCAGCGGGATGTGGGGCCGGTGCACAATCTTGCACACAGGGTTAAGTGTGTTGGTCAGTCAGATAAATCAGTCAGTTAGTTCAGATAAATCAGTCATACATAACATAAGCATTAACATGAATAGTCATAAATTTTAAGCTCAGCATGAAAGTTCTTATGAAAATCTTATGTTTACTACGTTTACGTTGTGATAGATTTCTTACTGAGTCATCAACTCATTTTAGTTTATTTTCATGTTTTTAACCACCCAGGTGAAGATGATGATTACGAGCAGGCAGGCCAGGAGTAGAAGGAGCATTTATTTTTAGTTTAGACTTTCTAAAATAAATCATGTCTTTTATGACATGAATTTATTCAGTTTATTCATTTAATGTTTTTTGAAAGCAATTTTATTAGACCTTTTATTTCATAATAAATTTCAGTTTATTTTTCAATTATGAAATTAGAGAATCTCTTGCCAGGTTTATTTTTCATGAAAAATACATGACACACCTAACCTACGGGAAGTGGGTGTTACATCTATTCATGATGGTGGCGAAATTCTCATTTGAAAAGGGGTCCTCCTTGTTTAGTTGGAAAGAAACAACGAGAAAGTATGAGAATCTTTAAGTGAAGGTGTGAGAAGAATGTGGAGAAGATGAGAACATATGCAAAACTCGAAAAATGACCAAGAAGAAAGTCTTGGGCTTATGGCTCTCTTCCCTTTTTATAGAACTTTTCTCAATCCCTCATTGGTTGCTTGAAGTCCATTGCATGTAAGACAAGTGGTGTTTCCCTCTTCTTTCTTCTCTAGCCGAAAACGACCCTTGGTGTTCCCCACCTTGGATTGCATTGGGAAGGTAGAAGGGTTGTGGGTGGCGTATGGGTCTTCCCTTAGCCGAATCCCTCTCTTCCATCTATGCCCCTTCCAATTCTCAACTAAGTGCGTTGTACATTAGGGCAAAGAGGTAAAAAAACTCCAAGTCTCTTCCTTTTCCCAATAGATAAACTTTGCATGAGTGACACATGGCATAGGAGTGTGCCATGCCCTAGCCGTCCACTCTCTTTTCCACTTCCCAAGTTGATACTTCAACTCCTAGTGCTACTTCCCTAGGTGACTCCTTGTGTGCCATTGGTCTAAAGATAACTTAAGTGACAAGTGGCAAGTGAAGAGGTGCATTAGAAATGTGGTAGCCGAAATTCTAAGGGCATATTTGTCCTTTGATACAAGAGTCCCTTCATCTAATCTTCTAGAAGCTTAATGTATGCTTGATACTTGGCAAAATTCTGACAAATCCGAAATCTCATGTGCCCTCTTCGGTTTCCCATACATCTTTATAGGAAAACGTCATTCCTCTTCCCTAGGCTTCCATTTCCAAGAAAATCTACCTTGGAACTCGAAATAAGGCCAAAACAATGGTCTAGGCATGTGGGAAATTGGTTGGCCGAAAATACTTTAGTCTTCCTATGTTCCTTTTGTCCCTTGATTCTTCTAGAAGGTTTCTAGCATGCTGACAAGTGGTAAATCCTCTAAGGTAGGGGTGCAAGCCACCTCTTGGTGTTTCCCTACAGTTCTCTCTCCCTCCTTTAGCCCACTATTAAGTCCATATTCATAGTGTAACACATGCATGACACATGACACTTGTAACTAAGGTTTGGGTCATGGACCTAAAGCCATTGGGCCTTGGTTTCTAAATAGGGTCGAAAATTACAAGGCATTCTAGGGCTACTCCCCTCTTGGACTCAAGTTACTAAATCAAAGACTCTAAGGCCTTCCAAAAATAACTAAAGCACATAAAATGCCATGACAACTAAGAATAAATTCTATGGGTCATGCTTAGGCAAGCTCGGGTCATCACATCTAATAATTATATTTGCATCATTTTTTTATATGAGACATATTTTAACTACAAAAAGATTCTATGAAAGTAAATTTACATTTTTTGTAAAACTATTTTTATTGTAAAATAGATCTAACGTATCGTATAAAATCATGTAATTTTGTGCATTTATTTTTATAAAATCTTTATGTAATTATAGCACTTCTCTTTTGTGTATGTGCACGGTGATAGGTCCCTTGATAATGCCAAATATGATACTCAAGAATTGTCCTCTTCGGGTGAGGATGAACCACCTTTACTGGGATAATTTTTCTGCTGCCTTCATTGATAACTTTCGGCTGCTTAAATAGCAGACCAAGCTTACACACTGAAACAGAACACTAAAACAGATCTTGCGGAAACAAAGGAACAACCTAAGCCACTACCAGTAGCCGACGCCTAATAAAAGGGAAATGACTCACGTATTTAACTGAATAAAATGCAGCAGCAATTAATCATAAAACAGAAGATAAAACAGAAGATAACATAGAGCCGAAATATCTCTAACGGCTATGACCCAGTCCATGCACGTATGCATGTCGTTTCCGCGCATTACGTCCCGCGTCAAAAGCTACGTCTCGCGCATTACGTCCCGCGCACTTCGTCCCGCTACGTCCCGCGCATTACGTCCCGCGCTACGCGCACTACGTCCGCTTGCGTCGATTTTGTTCGTCTAACCTCCTCCCAAATATTTGGGATTTGGTTTGAGTCCTCTAGCTGAACGCCGTGGTGTATCAATACTTCCCCCATTGGGTGGATGCTTGTCCGCAAGGTCCACATTTGGAAATTGCTCCATCAATGATTGAGCCCTCTCCCACGTGGCTTCTTCAGCTGGCAAGTTTTTCCATTGAACCAAGTGTTCTTCTTCAAACTTTTTGCCTTGTTTGACCCAGCGGGTATCCAGGATGCGTTGCGGCTCAAGTACGATCGTTCCTTCATCATCTATAGGCGGTAACTCTGTAGAAGGCGGTGTATGTTCGCCCAAAAATTTCTTTAAGAGGGAAATGTGAAAAACTGGATGAATGCGGGCTTTGGTTGGCAACTGCAGCTTGTAAGCAACGGCCCCTATTTTTTGTAGCACCCGATACGGCCCATAAAACTTACTGGCAAGCTTTTGGTGGGCACGTTTAAAAACTGTCTGTTGTCGATAGGGATGCAGCTTCAAGAATACCATGTCACCGACTTCAAAAGTGACATCCCTCCTCTTATGATCAGCTGTTTGTTTCATACGATTGATGGAGGTTTCTAGATGAGTTTTGAGTTGCTTTAATAACTCATCTCTGTTTTTCAGCTGCTCATCTATTTCGTGGACGGAAGAGTGACCAGTAGGATAAAGTGGAATTGTGGGAGGTGGCCGTCCGTATAAAGCTTGAAACGGCGTCATCCCTGTTGAGGCATGATACGTTGTATTATACCATAACTCAGCCCAAGGTAGATAGGCACTCCATTTGCGCGGCCATTGATGCACAAAGCACCTAAGATATTGCTCTACACAGCGGTTAACGACTTCCGTTTGTCCATCGGTTTGCGGATGATAAGCGGAGCTAAGCTGTAATTTTGTGCCTGACATGTGAAAAAATTCCTACCAAAACCTGCTAATGAAAACCGGGTCACGATCACTAATGATCGATTTTGGCAAGCCATGCAGCTTGATAACTCCTTCCACAAATTTTTCAGCCACACCTTTAGCCGTAAATGGATGAGCTAAAGTTAGGAAGTGTGCAGCTTTGCTTAACCTGTCCACTACCACCAGTATAGTATCTTTGCCGTTGGACTTGGGTAATCCTTCAATGAAGTCAAGAGTGATATCATCCCAAACTTGGCAAGGAATGGGCAACGGTTGGAGAAGTCCCGTAGGTGAGAGTGTCTCGGTTTTCATCCTCTGGCATACTTCACAGTGCTTAACATATTCGGTTACAGCTTGATACATTTTCGGCCAGTAAAATTGATTTGCCAAGCGTTTGAAAGTCTGCAATACGCCTGAATGCCCTCCGATCTTTGTGTCATGAGCCTCGTGTAGCAACTGCTTCCGTAATTCTCCTTGGGAAGGAATGCGTACCCTGCCTTTGAAGAAAAGTAACCCCTGGCGTTGTGTATAGGGCCCTTCCGAATTTCATCCCATATAGTTACGGTGGGTAAATGGATGTGGTTGAGGACTGGACTGTTGGGCTTGCGTGAAAGGGCGTCCGCAGCAGAATTTTCACAACCTGGGCGATAGGTGATTTCATACTCGTAGCCTAGCAATTTGGCTACCCATTTTTGCTGCTCTGGTGTTGCCAAACGTTGTTCCAGAAAATACTTTAAGCTGCGTTGGTCGGTTTGGATGAAGAATTTCCTCCCCAATAAATATGGTCGCCATGTGCGTATCGCCTCCACAATAGCAAGCATTTCTTTGGCGTAGGTGGACCATGATTTTTTTGTAACTCCCAGTGCACGACTCATGAAGGCAATGGGTTTGCCTTGTTGCGTTAAGACTGCGCCTATTCCTTCCCCTGCCGTGTCCGTTTCTATAGTGAAGGGCTCATTAAAATTTGGCATGGCCAAAACAGGGGTGGTAGTCATCGCACGTTTAAGATTGACGAAGGCTCCTTCGGCTTCCTCGCTCCATACATACTGCCCTTTCTTGAAGAGGTTGGTGAGGGGTCGAGCGATGATGCCATAGCTTCGAACAAATTTTCTGTAATATCCTGTCAAGCCTAAAAACCCACGCAATTCAGAAATATTAGTTGGTGTAGGCCATGCTACCATGGCAGCAATTTTCTGATTATCGACCTTCACTCCTTGAGGTGTAACAATGTGTCCCAAATACTCTAGCTCCTGTTGGCCGAATACACATTTGCTGGCCTTAGCAAAAAATTGTTGTTGCCTCAAAATCTCCAAGGATTGTTTTACATGCGTCACATGCTTTTCCCAAGTAGAGCTATATATGAGAATATCATCGAAGAAGACTAAAATAAACTTTCGAAGATAAGGTCGAAATATAGAGTTCATAATGGCTTGGAACGTAGAGGGTGCATTACATAGACCAAACGGCATTACTAAATATTCATAATGACCGTTGTGAGTACAAAATGCAGTTTTGAGAATGTCGGGAGGATTTACTCTTACTTGGTGATATCCGGCCCTTAGGTCGAGCTTGGTAAAGTATGAAGCGCCATGTAATTCGTCTAACATGTCGTCTACCATCGGAATGGGAAATCGATCCTTAATGGTGGCGGTATTGAGTGCGCGGTAGTCAGTGCAAAATCGCCAACTACCATCTTTTTTCTTGACCAATAATACGGGAGACGAGAACGGACTGGTACGTGGACGAATAAGGCCGGAATTCAGCATCTCCTGCACTTGTTTTTCGATTTCCTCCTTCTGAAAATGTGCATATCGATACGGTCTTACATTGATTGGCTCGGTCCCTTCCTTGAGCGTAATGCAATGCTCAACCTCACGCACTGGTGGCAGACTTGAGGGCTCATGGAATACGTCCTCATAGTCTTTAAGGATCCTCTGCATTTCTTGTTGCTTAACAACAACTAGCGCAGCAGGTGAGGCTTTGCTCAAAGTTGGCTGAATGTATTTCGCAAATAGAGCATGGCCTTGGAGGAGCTCTTTCGATATTTCAGTCGGTGTTGCCTCCTGGATTGCTCGCACGTCTACACCTTGCAATCTGCGGTCTTGGTTTTGCCAAGTAAAGTCCATGGTCAATTTCCTCCAATGACAGACCACTGATCCGAGCATTTCAAGCCATTGCACACCAAGTACAAGATCTAAACTTGTTAATGGCAGAGAAAAAAGGGTGAGATAAAACTCGGTACCCTGCAGCTCCACTCGTACCTGATCGTAACGCCCTTAACATTTTAATTTTTCTCCATTGGCCACCCGAACAGAAAATTCTTCTGTGGGTACTACTGGTAATTTGAGCATGTTCGCCAAACGCTCACTGATGAAGTTGTGCATCGAGCCGCTGTCCACCAGAACCACCACTTCGTGAGGACCCATTCTCGCTGTTATGCGCATGGTTTTGGGACCCGACCAACCTGTTAAAGCATGCAACGTGATCTCGGGTTCTTGTTCAGGTTCTTGTACTTCCCCTGTTTCTCCACCTTGGTCTTCCTCCAATGTTTGCTGATCAGTAATATCTTCGCATATGACATTATCCGTATGCCCCTCCAAGAGCAGTAACTGTGGTTTTTGACATTTATGCCCAGCGGTGAAGCGTTGATTGCAATTGAAACAGAGACCTTGAGCTCTTCTCTTTTGCATTTCTTCCCATGTTAAACGTCGGATTGGAGTTGCAGGATTAGCAGGGGCTACACGGGTGGTTGGTGGAAAGACTGGCGGAGCTCTTGTGAGTGGTGATTGCACAAACCGTTGCTGGCGTGCAAGCTGTTCGTCCCGCATTCGTGCCAAATTAATGGCCTCCTTGAGGGATTGCGGCTTAAACATCCTTATCCCATCGGAAATCTCCGCCTTCAAGGCCCCCATGAATGTCCCTATTAAAGCTTTTTGCGTCCATCCACGTACCTTATTGCCTAGCTTCTCAAACTCCCGTTGATAGTCTCGCAATGTTCCCGTTTGCCTGATCCGTGAGAGAGCTTCATCAAAGTCTTCACATCCCGACGGCCCGAAGCGAGCCCATAATTCCTCTTCTAATTTTTCCCAAGATATCACATTTCCTTCTTCACGTAACGTCCTGCGAAGCCACTGCCACCATTGGTTGGCTTCCCCTTCAAGGTGGTACGCAGCCATGGGAACTTTTTGGTTCTCTGACGTATTCTGATATTCAAAAAATTGTTCCACCCGATTGAACCACTTCGTTGGATCGTCTCCAGAGAAGCGTGGAAACTCTAACTTGGCTGATTTGGACGAGACGATCATCCGTCCGCAATCTGGGTTTTCGTGGTGGTGATTGCCCGGGTTTGAGGTATCCGGGTTAGTGAGCAATACATTGGAAAGTCGATTGAGGGTTTCCTCCATTCTCTGTAAACCCTCTTGCACAGCGCCCAATCCATACTCCAAGTGCTCAATACGCTCCTTGTTGGTTCCCATGCTTAACCTGGCTCTGAGGCCAATGATAGGTCCCTTGATAATGCCAAATATGATACTCAAGAATTGTCCTCTTCGGGTGAGGATGAACCACCTTTACTGGGATAATTTTTCTGCTGCCTTCATTGATAACTTTCGGCTGCTTAAATAGCAGACCAAGCTTACACACTGAAACAGAACACTAAAACAGATCTTGCGGAAACAGAGGAACAACCTAAGCCACTACCAGTAGCCGACTCCTAATAAAAGGGAAATGACTCACGTATTTAACTGAATAAAATGCAGCAGCAATTAATCATAAAACAGAAGATAACATAGAGCCAAAATATCTCTAACGGCTATGACCCAGTCCATGCACGTATGCACGTCGTTTCCGCGCATTACGTCCCGCGTCGAACGCTACGTCTCTCTCATTACGTCCCGCGCTACGCGCACTACGTCCGCTTGCGTCGATTTTGTTCGTCTAACCTCCTCCTAAATATTTGGGATTTGGTTTGAGTCCTCTAGCTGAACGCCGTGGTGTATCATGAACGGACTCTTGTATCAAAAGACAAATATGCCCTTAGAATTTCGGCTACCACATTTCTAATGCACCTCTTCACTTGCCACTTGTCACTTAAGTTATCTTTAGACCAATGGCACACAAGGAGTCACCTAGGGAAGTAGCACTAGGAGTTGAAGTATCAACTTGGGAAGTGGAAAAGAGAGTGGACGGCTAGGGCATGGCACACTCCTATGCCATGTGTCACTCATGCAAAGTTTATCTATTGGGAAAAGGAAGAGACTTGGAGTTGTTTTACCTCTTTGCCCTAATGTACAACGCACTTAGTTGAGAATTGGAAGGGGCATAGATGGAAGAGAGGGATTCGGCTAAGGGAAGACCCACACGCCACCCACAACCCTTCTACCTTCCCAATGCAATCCAAGGTGGGGAACACCAAGGGTCGTTTTCGGCTAGAGAAGAAAGAAGAGGGAAACACCACTTGTCTTACATGCAATGGACTTCAAGCAACCAATGAGGGATTGAGAAAAGTTCTATAAAAAGGGAAGAGAGCCATAAGCCCAAGACTTTCTTCTTGGTCATTTTTCGAGTTTTGCATATGTTCTCATCTTCTCCACATTCTTCTCACACCTTCACTTAAAGATTCTCATACTTTCTCGTTGTTTCTTTCCAACTAAACAAGGAGGACCCCTTTTCAAATGAGAATTTCGCCACCATCATGAATAGATGTAACACCCACTTCCCGTAGGTTAGGTGTGTCACGTATTTTTCATGAAAAATAAACCTGGCAAGAGATTCTCTAATTTCATAATTGAAAAATAAACTGAAATTTATTATGAAATAAAAGGTCTAATAAAATTGCTTTCAAAAAACATTAAATGAATAAACTGAATAAATTCATGTCATAAAAGACATGATTTATTTTAGAAAGTCTAAACTAAAAATAAATGCTCCTTCTACTCCTGGCCTGCCTGCTCGTAATCATCATCTTCACCTGGGTGGTTAAAAACATGAAAATAAACTAAAATGAGTTGATGACTCAGTAAGAAATCTATCACAACGTAAACGTAGTAAACATAATATTTTCATAAGAACTTTCATGCTGAGCTTAAAATTTATGACTATTCATGTTAATGCTTATGTTATGTATGACTGATTTATCTGAATTAACTGACTGATTTATCTGACTGACCAACACACTTAACCCTGTGTGCAAGATTGTTCACCGGCCCCACATCCCGCTGCAGTAAGGGGAACCGTTGATAGTATTCAATCATACTATGGTGGACCACAACTGAGTTCGTGGCTTGCACACCACTCTGAATTGAACTGCATTGGTACCATGCATCTAAACGACCATCTTATTAACTGATTTGAACTTATCTTACACTTGAATTTAAGATGGCTTACGTGTCTTATACACATGAGATGCATGACATATTACATTCATAATCATAATTTCTGAATTTAAACATGATGCGGAATGACATGATCGTATGTTATGCTGGATGACATGCTTGCACATGACATGAGCGGTTCATAAATAATGGCTATCAATGAACTGGCTTAAAATATACATACATTTAGGCTAATTGTGATGATCCTAATTTATGATCAAATTACTTACCTCGCTGCATTTCTTCTTGAACAATACTTCGTAACTTGAGACCTATATACAATAAATAACTATCACTAAATTGTTTGGAAATAAATAAATACTAATATCTTACGTAACTAAATTTGGAATTCTAAAAGATAGTCAAACAAATATCTTGTTTAACACTAAAATCAATAATTCATAATATTTAAATTACTTAAATACTAATCTATAATTTAGTAGAAATACTTGAGCTATTTTAAAATAAGTCATGAAACTTCAATTCTTAAAATAAGTTTCATTTCTTAACATAATTATTAAATCTTATAAGAAATCTAATAAATATTAATATCATTTAAAAATTCTTAACATAATAATTTTATTAAATCCTACTAACTTGACATAGGAAATATTAACTAAAATATTAGTTTAAAAATTATACGTTAAAGTATATTTCCACTTCTTTAAACACTTTCTTATAAAATGAACATTTAACTAATATATTTATTTAATAAAAATAAACTCAACTAGGAATATTAAACTCAATAAAAATCACTAAAACAATTATTAAAATAAAATAAGATCAAGTCCAACTTAAAATACAAGTTCAATTAAACATCATTATAATTCTGTAAAAGTCAAAACCTGGCCCATAATAATAATACTACAATGAGCCCAATCAAAAGAACAAGCCCATCACACGTACACACATAAGGGCCCAGGGCCCAAAGCCCATCAAAACTTACGGATTCTTTCTAGAATCTGAAAACACGGCTAATCAAAGCAAGGAAAACAAAGAGTTGAGAGAGAGAGGGGGTCTGCGATGGTCCGAAACTCACCAAGGGATGAAGAAGCTCACTGTGATGGTAGTCTGGATGGCTGGCAGGGGGTCACAACGGCGAAACTAAAGGCTCCACTGAGTATGATGGTGCGATGCAGTGAGAGAAAGAGAGTGTTAGAGAGAGGAACTACTAGACCGAAACAAAAGAGAGAGAAAAGGCTGGTGGTGGCCGAGGCCTTACCAGAAAAAAATGAGTGGCTCGACGGGGGTTGCGGGTCGGCGGCTTCTGTGTCGTCAGAGAGGGGTTCGGCGCCTCTAGAGGTGGCTACCGAGGAGAAGGGCGACGGTGCTGACTCGAGCAGAACCTACGACTCAAACGAAAGTGTTGATACTCGAGTATTTCAGAAACAGGGGAATCTCGCAGCTCACAAGTTTCTCCTCTCATGTACGGGTAAGCACATTTTATGGTGGTAGAATGATAGAGAAAAATAAGAGAAACCCTAGAGGAGCATAGACGTGCACGTGCAAGAGAGTAGAGACGTGCATGTGTAGAAAAATACTTGGCAACAGAGTTGGGTTTTCCACTAGAATGTTAGCGAAAATCACTGAGAAACATACGGGTTTTGGAGATTTTAAGTGAGTAAACAGAGGCTAACATCGAGATGAGGTTCGGTGACTAGAGGTAAAAATTAAACTTTAAATTTCAAAACAAAACCGTAGTAAACGTAATCTGATACGCTTTATAAATCCTTATTAAAACGAAACTCTAACAAATCTTAAATAACAACTATAATAGAAAATATAAAGATAAAGTAAATATAAATTCTAATAAAACTATAATCATAATAATATAAATTCTAAAATAAAAAGTTTACTTGGAAAATTACTTATATACCCTAAAATCAAAACTGGTATGCTACAAATCCCCCCCTAAAAGAAAATCTCGTCCTCGAGATGGAACGTACCTTGATTTAAATAAGTCGGGGGGATATTTCTCTCTCATGTCTTCTTCGTGTTCCCAAGTGGCTTCTCTCTCGTTCTGGTGACTCCAAAGTACTTTAACCATTGGAATGGTTCTATGACGTAGCACTTGGGCCTTCTGTGCTAATATTCTCACTGGAACTTCTTCATAGCTGAGGTTGTCTCGAATCTGAAGTGGCTCATACTCCAAAACATGTGCAAGATCTGGGGCATACTTCCATAGCATAGAGACATGAAACACGTTATGCACTGCCGATAAGTGAGGTGGAAGTGCTAGTCTGTAGGCTGCGACACCTATTCTTTCTAAGATCTCAAAGGGGCCTATGAATCTCGGGCTTAGCTTCCCCTTCTTACCAAAACACATTATCCCTTTCATCGGTGCAACCTTCAAGAGTACTCTATCTTCTATATCAAACTCTAATTCTCGTCGTCTCTGGTTGGCATATTTCTTCTGTCGCTCTTGTGCTATGGCAAGTTTCTTTCTAATAATTGATATTTTCTCACACATGTCTTGTATAATCTCTTGTCCCAAAATCCTCCGCTCTCCTACTTCATCCCAGTAGAGTGGTGACCTGCATTTACATCCATAGAGAACTTCATACGGTGCTGCCTGAATACTTTCCTGATAACTGTTATTATATGCGAACTCAATAAGGGGTAGATACTTAATCCAACTACCCTTAAATTCCATGACGCACGCTCTAAGCATATCTTCTAGGATCTGAATCATCCTCTCTGATTGACCATCTGTCTGAGGATGAAATGCCGTGCTGTAGGTCAATTGAGTTCCCAACTCCTTCTGTACCTTCCTCCAGAAAACTGAAGTGAAACGGGTATCTCTGTCAGAGATGATCTTAGATGGTATCCCATGTAATCTGACAATCTCTCTAACGTACAATTCTGCCAGTCTATCCACAGAGTACGTCATCTGAATGGGAATAAAATGGGCTGATTTTGATAGTCGATCAACAATCACCCATGCTGCATTCTGACCTCCTAGTGCTTTCGGAAACCCTGAAACAAAGTCCATCCCGATCTCATCCCAAGTCCACACTGGTATAGGGAGTGGCTGAAGTGTACCTGAGGGTCTCTGATGCTCTGCCTTGACTTGTTGACATGTCAGACACTGTGCTACATATGCCACTATCTCTCGCTTCATCCCACTCTGCCAATAGTGTTGTTTCAGATCTCGATACATCTTGGTGCTCCCCGGATGAACTGTGTAGAGTGAACGATGAACTTCTCTCAAGATCAAATCTTTGATTACTCTATCATTGGGTACACATAATCTTCCTCTAAATCTCAAAGTGCCATCATCTGACACTAGAAAATCAGGTCTCTTACCCTATGCTATTTCTTCTTTAATCTTCATCAATTCCGTATCACTAGCTTCAGCGACCTTAATTTGATCTATCAATATTGAACCTAGGGTCAAACTATTCATCTTAGCTTGAGTGTCCTGGATTACCTCAATGCCAGCTCGCTCCATGTCTAGTAGTAAATGCTTCTGAGGAGTAAACATCGTAGCCAAAGTTCTAGAGGATGAATTTCGACTAAGTGCATCTGCCAGGATGTTTGCTTTACCAGGATGGTAGTTAATATTGCAGTCATAGTCCTTCAGAAGTTCCAACCATCTCCGTTGTCTCATATTCAGCTCTTTTTGTGTGAAGAAATATTTTAGACTCTTATGATCAGTATAAATCTCGCACTTTTCACCATAAAGATAATGTCCCCATATCTTCAAGGCAAAGACCACTGCTACAAGTTCCAGATCATGGGTTGGGTAATTCTGCTTATAACTCTTTAGTTGTCGGGAAGCGTATGAAATAACCTTCCCATTTTGCATTAAAACACAACCTAAACCCTTTAGTGAAGCATCACTGTATATAACGAATCCTCCATCTCCCAAAGGAACTATAAGAACTGGTGCCGTCACTAATCTTTTCTTCAATTCTTGGGAGCTGTCTTCACACTCATCTGTCCATATGAACTTCTCATCCTTTCTTGTCAACATTGTCATCGGAGCTGCAATACTTGAAAAGCCCTCTATAAATCTTCTATTGTAACCAGCGAGGCCTAAGAAACTTCGTACCTCACTGACATTACTAGGCTTGGCCCACTTTACCACTGCCTCAACCTGCTGGGTCCACTGAAATTCCTTTTGCTGATACCACGTGTCCCAAAAAGGAAATCTCGTGCAACCAAAACTCGAATTTCTTAAATTTTGCATACAACTTCTTTTCTCTTAGTGTCTGAAGGACAATCCACAAATGTTCTTCATGCTCTGCACTACTCTGAGAATAAATGAGAATATCGTCGATAAAAACTATCACAAACTGGTCCAAATAATTCTTGAATACCCTATTCATAAGATCCATGAAAGCTGCGGGGGCATTAGTTAGACCAAACGGCATAACAAGAAATTCATAGTGTCCATATCGTGTTCGAAAAGCCGTCTTCTGCACATCTGTCTCCTTAACTTTCAACTGGTGGTATCCGGATCACAAATTTATCTTAGAAAAGACTTGGGCTCCCTAAAGTTGATCAAATAAGTCGTCTATCCGGGGTAGAGGGTATCTGTTCTTGATAGTTACTTTATTTAACTCCCTGTAGTCAATACATAAACGCATAGACCCATCCTTTTTCTTCACGAAAAGTACTGGTGCACCCCATGGAGAAACACTGGGGTGTATGAAACCTTTCTCTAGTAACTCTTGTAATTGATCCTTGAGTTCTCTCAACTCAACTGGAGCCATGCGGTAGGCTGCCTTAGATATAGGCGCCGTTCCTGGAGTGAGATCAATCGCAAACTCAACTTCTCTATCCTGGGGTAATCCTGGAAGATCTTCAGGAAACACATCTTTAAAATCTCTAACTACTTTTATGTCTTCAATCTTGAGTCCATCTTCTGGTGGTAAGATCAAACTTGCTAGGAATCCCATACACCCTTGCCTCAAAAGTCGGGTGGCCTGCAAAGCTGAGATTACACGAGGAGGGGAAGTTTCTCATACTGACTGAAAACTAAACTCCTCCCCAACTGTGGATTTAAAGACTACTGTCTTATTAAAGCAGTCCACACAGGCATGGTTCCGGGATAACCAGTCCATTCCCAGAATCACGTCAAATTCGGACATATTAAATATGATTAAGTCCGCAGGTAGAATTCTCCATTGAGTCTCTATCGGACATCCAATTAGCACAGAATCACAAATAATATGATCCCCCGAGGGCATAGCAACAGACATACTAGGTTCTAGTGGTTCAGGTATCTTCTCAGTCAAAGGTGCATAATGATTTGAAATGAAAGAATGAGTAGCACCAGAGTCGAATAAAATGGAGGCATGACGTGAAAACAACGATAATGTGCCTATATGAATGACATAACAACTTAGAGCTATCAGGATCATGCAATTTATTCATCGTTCTATAAAGATATCTAAATTTAGGAAAACGAAAGGTACCTGTGACTACATCATTTGATGCTTCAGCATCAATAGGGGTAAGGGTATAAACCCTCGCTGTAGCCTGCATCTTCTGTCCTTCGCTCCTACCTGGTTCCCCAGGTTTCTTAATTGGGCAGTCCCGAGCTAGATGGTTTGGCTTCCCGCACTTGAAACACACGTTCTGGCCATACATACACTTTCCCAAATGTCGTCTCCCACATGTTGCCCACGTGCGGTAAGCTTGCCCTGCTGGTGGTTGCCCTTGACGATTCATGATGTGAGGCCTCTTGTCCTTATGTGACACTGCTAGGAGTTGTTGTTGTTGCTGGCGCTTCCTTTGGTTGTTGTACTCAATGTTTTCTTGGAGGTCTTCTTCAGCAATGGTAGCTCGGGTGACTAGCTATGTGAAACTCTGAATCCTGAGAGTACGGACACGTTCTCGAATCCTACGATCCAGTCCATGCTCAAATTTTTCAGCCTTCTTTTCCTCATCCGGAATTAAGTAACTAGCGAAACGAGAAAGCTCCATGAATGTCATAGCATACTGCACTACCGTCATTGATCCTTGAGTAAGATCCATAAATTGGTGAGCTCTCGACTCCTGAAGAGTTCGAGGGAAAAAGTGGTCCAGAAAGATTTTCTTGAAATGCTCCCAAGAAATGGGGACTGCTTCCCCTAATTCCAACTGAACCAAAGCCCGAGTCGACTTCCACCACTTGTTTGCCATGTCAATCAAATGGTAAGTGGCATATTTCGCCTTCTGATCATCTGTGTAGTAGAGCACTTCGAAAATCTGCTCCATACGTTCAATCCAGCTTTCCGCATCTAAGGAATTCAATCTGCCATCGAAAGTAGGGGGATGCGGGCGGGAAAATTGCTCCAAGGTACAACCGGCCTGTGGAGCTCTAGGTGCCATAAATTGGTCGCTAACCATTGCTTGAAAGAATTGGGTAGCAGCTGCGACCAGATGGTCCGGATTATCATTCTGATTATATCCAAAAGATCCCTCTCGGTTTGGGTGATTTCTAGTGTCGGGGGCCATGATTTACGTCAAGATGTCATAATAACAATTATCTAGTATTTGATAAGAACGTAAAAGCAATGACAATGAAACAAACTACATTGATGGTTCTAACTAGTAAAAACTATAAAGTATTCAAACACAAACCTTGATTACTCGCGAGCAGGCTAGGAGCATCCTAGGTAACTTTAACTAAAAATTTACAAAATGTTTGTTTTTTTGAAAACTCTACAGAATCGACCGGCTCTGATACCAAATTGTAACACCCCATTCCCATAGACTAGGTGTGTCACGTATTTTTCATGAAAAATAAAGCCGACAAGAGATTCTCTAATTTCATAATTGAAAAATAAACTGAAATTTATTATGAAATAAAAGGTCTAATAAAATTGTCTTAAAAAAACATTAAATGAATAAACTGAATAAATTCATGTCATAAAAGACATGTTTTATTTTAGAAAGTCTGAACTAAAAATAAATGCTCCTTCTACTCCTGGCATGCCTGCTCGTAATCATCATCTTCACCTGGGTGGTTAAAAACATGAAAATAAACTAAAATGAGTCGATGACTCAGTAAGAAATCTATCACAACGTAAACGTAATAAACATAAGATTTTCATAAGAACTTTCATGCTGAGCTTAAAATTTATGACTGTTCATGCTAATGTTTATGCTATGAATGACTGATTTATCTGAACTAACTGACTGATTTCTCTGACTTATCTGATTGATTTATCTGACTTATCTAACTGACCAACACACTTAACCCTGTGTGCAAGGTTGTGCACCGGCCCCACATCCCGCTGCAGCAAAGGGAACCGCTGATAGTATTCTAGCATACTGTGGTGGACCACGACTGAGTTCGTGGCTTGCACACCACCCTGAACTGAACTGCATTGGTACCATGCATATGAATGGCCATCTTATTAACTGATCTGAACTTATCTTACACTTGAATTTAAGATGACTTACGTGTCTTATACACATGAGATGCATGACATATTACATTCATAATCATAATTTCTGAATTTAAACATGATGCGGAATGACATGATCGTATGCTATGCTGGATGACATGCTTGCACATGACATGAGCGGTTCATAAATAATGGCTTTCAATAAACTGGCTTAAAATATACATACATTTAGGCTAACTGTGATTATCCTAATTTATGATCAAATTACTTACCTCGCTGCGTTTCTTCTTGAATAATACTTCGTAACTTGAGACCTATATACAATAAATAACTATCACTAAATTGTTTGGAAATAAATAAATACTAATATCTTACTTAACTAAATTTGGAATTCTAAAAGATAGTCAAACAAATATATTGTTTAACACTAAAATCAATAATTCATAATATTTAAATTACTTAAATACTAATCTATAATTTAGTAGAAATACTCGAGCTATTTTAAAATAAGTCATGAAACTTCAATTCTTAAAATAAGTTTCATTTCTTAACATAATTATTAAATCTTATAAGAAATCTAATAAATATTAATATCATTTAAAAATTCTTAACATAATAATTTTATTAAATCCTACTAACTTGACATAGGAAATATTAACTAAAATATTAGTTTAAAAATTATACGTTAAAGTATATTTCCACTTCTTTAAACACTTTCTTATAAAATGAACATTTAACTAATATATTTATTTAATAAAAATAAACTCAACTAGGAATATTAAACTCAATAAAAATCACTAAAATAATTATTGAAATAAAATAAGATCAAGTCCAACTTAAAATACAAGTTCAATTAAACATCATTATAATTTTGTGAAAGTCAAAACCTGGCCCATAATAATAATACTACAATGAGCCCAATCAAAAGAACAAGCCCATCACACGTACGCACATAAGGGCCTAGGGCCCAAAGCCCTTCAAAACTTACGGATTCTTTCTAGAATCTGAAAACACGGCTAATCAAAGCAAGGAAAACTAAGAGTTGAGAGAGAGAGGGGGTCTGCGATGGTCCGAAACTCACCAAGGGATGAAGAAGCTCACTGTGATGGTAGTCTGGATGGCTGGCAGGGGGCCACGACGATGAAACCGAAGGCTCCACTGAGTATGGTGGTGCGATGCAGTGAGAGAAAGAGAGAGTTAGAGAGAGGAACTACTAGACCGAAACAAAAGAGAGAGAGAAAAGGCTGGTGGCGGCCGAGGCCTTACCGGAAAAAAATGAGTGGCTCGACGGAGGCTGCTGGTCGGCGGCTTCTGTGTCGTCAGAGAGGGGTTCGGCGCCTCTAGAGGTGGCTACCGAGGAGAAGGACGACATCACTGACTCAGACAGAACCTACAGCTCAAACGAAAGTGTTGATACTCGGGTATTTCAGAAACAGGGGAATCTCGCGGCTCACAAGTTTCTCCTCTCATGTATGGGTAAGCACATTTTATGGTGGTAGAGACGTGCATGTGTAGAAAAATACTCGGCAACAGAGTTGGGTTTTCCACTAGGATGTTAGCGAAAATCTCTGAGAAACATACGGGTTTTGGGGGTGTCACAAAAATCTCGTGATATGATAATGGTCTCTCGATGCAAATCTTGTGATGTGTTCTGATAAGGCAAGTTCTTATAAGGTAAGTTCTGATTAAGATCACCTGAATAAGAAGTTAAAAAGTTTTTTTGAAAAGCTAAAGTCTCTGTTATAAGTCTTTTGAAAATGGTCAAGTCATATGTTAAGTAGATGTCCATGCACGCACATTTCATGATATACTTCTTGTATGGTTGTGCTAACTATGGTATGTTGTGTGATTACTTGCTGAGATTTCTTGAAATCTTATTGTGATAGTTTCCACTACCATTCCCCAACTAGAATTGTAGAAGTTGTTACAGGTATATAAGACGACACCCATGACCAAGAGAAAAAGAATGGCACCTCTTTTGGAGAGGATCGTGCCTAAGATGGTTATAAGTCGGCCTAAGCCCTTCATCAGCGACTTGAGGCCATCGACTGAGAGATCTCCAGAATACTTGAATTCATTGCGAAATTTAGACGGCATAACAATCGGGATAAAGATAGAACTTTAGAGAAGCGCGTGAAGCTCGAGCCCTCTTGAAGAAAACGGGAACCTAAGTTATTTGTGGAAAAAGAAAAAAAAAAAAAGAAAGAACCTATGGTTTAGATCTCACACTGTTGAGGAACAATGTTTTGAGAAGGTCCCGTGTTTTGGGAGATTTAAACTATACTCTATGCTTTTTGGATGATATATCTTTATGATACATGTTTATGGTTTTGGACAATGTTGAGATATTTTGTTAATACGATGCCATGTACTTTGCAATTGCTTATCGCGTTGCTTAGAATACCCGAATTTTACTATTTTTCCGCTACTATGTTATTGCATACTGCTAGTGTACTTAAGTGCATAACATATTATCTATCATGTACGAGAGGTGTGTAGGCATATGTTACATGTCCTGGCGTTTCAGTCATCGTTCAATCCCAAGCGAGGGCTGAGAGCTCCACATATATAATTTTTATATATCTCTTTAATAAAATATATATTCTTATTTTTTCAATTCAAACCCATCAAAGTAAAAAGAATTCAAATGAATAAAAAACTAATATTTTATTAAAACATTGTGTATAAGTTATAGAATGGTTGTTACTACATATTTTTGGAGACGGTCATTATAATCCTCATTTTAAAGCCAAACACACATTTAAGGGAGGTTTGGATAATGAGTTGAGATAAAAGTTAAAAAAAATATTTTTAGAATATTATTTTTTAATATTATTTTTGTTTTGAGATTTGAAAAAATTGAATTATTTATTATATTTTGTGTGAAAATTTAAAAAAATTATAGTGATTAGATGAGATGAGTTGGGGGGCTTTTGTATTCAAATCGGGCCTTAAACTGTTATGCATCTTGGAAACTATTATGCAAGAATGTATGCACTTTGTCTTGGCTTGAGTTGTTTTATCTTCTCTCTTTGGGTGATTATTATGTTAAAATATTGTTGAGGAAGAAGGGCCCGCATGTTTCAGCCACCCCTTTTCTAAGCAGAATTTGAACATGCAATCATGTTTATCCAATAACTCATCTTGAAAACATGCTCTAGATCATTCATAACAGAAATTGAACAAAAAAAGGACTGTGAAAAAGGGCATGTTTCGGCCACCTCTTGGTATAAGGTTTGAGTTTATTTTCTTTACATGCAAGATCAGTGCTAATAATAATTCAGGTACTATGATCTTGTGTGTGGATAAGTGAATAGATGAAATGAAACAAAAACCATAAACTTTAGGGTTTTGACCAAGCTTCGAAGTTGGTGGTTTTGAAGTTTTTTCTCAATATGCATGAAATTAATAAACTATTTGAGCCTTAATCATGGAATGGAGATGGTTGATCAAACATTTGAAACAAAAATCAGGTTTGTTCATATTATAGGATGTAATCTTAGAGTCCTTATTTAAAATTACATTCATCCATAATTTGAATTTAAATACAAACTCACCTGATCCTTAGCCAAACATAAATTACATTCACAACCTCAAATAGTTATTTGCGACATTTTTAATCGTGACAAATGACTGTTTGCTACTAGTTCTCCAAAACAAAAATCCGTTCCTTTTTTTTTTGTCCCAAATAAAATCCATTCAAACGGTATTTTTTGCAATCGAACGACTATTAGGGGCGGAACTTTTTTCGTCCAAAAAAAATCCATTCGAACACTTTCAAATGGAAATGACAAATTTCGTCTCAAAAAAAAATTTTTAGGACAAAATTTGAATTTCGTTCTAAAAAACCTTTTAAGACAAACTTTTTGAGACAAAAAGATTTAGTCTCAAAAAAACTTTTAGAGACAAAATGGAAACATTTTGTGATGAAAATGTTCGTCCATAAAAAGTAAATTTGTTCTAGTACTGATATATATATCTTTTAATTTAAAATTTTTTATTTTGTTGTAAAACTGCAAAATCATGAAGTTTTAGAAGTTAAAATGTGTTGTTTTTAAATCCTTAACGTTTGTTATTGTTATCTCGTTCCCTAAGTCTCTTCAGTCAGTTTTTTCTCCATTACAATTTACAAATGTACATGAAGAGGAGTATGACGCGAGTTTTTGTTTTATTCAATTTAAAATTTTCTTAATATATATGACTGCTTATCAAGTTTGATAAAAATTATTTGATACAATATTGAGTAAATTATACGAAATGAAATTACATTTGTAGTATAGATTCTTTACACTCATAAACAACAATCCCATTACAAATTCGACCTCCCAAAGTCAAAATTCTGAATCCACCCCTACTATAAGGCTGCTAAGTGTATGTTTGGAATTACGATGGGTAATATAACTTTTAATTTTAACTGTTTTAGTTATAGATCTTAAGTAATAAACATTACTTTCAAAAATCTATTTATTGTTTGGTAATTATATCTATATTTAAAGTATTTTAAAATATGTTACATTTATTCGAAACAATATAAAAATGTGCCTTTGGAGGTAGAAATGATATAAAAAGTGCTATGCTGAACAACACCTTGTCGTGCATGTGATAAGATCACAGAGTAAAGTTGTAATTATATGAAATTTGTATGAGTATTTTTGCCCATTGACAATCTTCTTTAAAAATAGTATTACGTTTGACGTTATCCGAAAAACGTATGAAGTCTAAGAGTTTTATATATACTATATTATATATTATCGATAATACTAGAAGTGTTACGTTATATAATTTACAGATCCTGATTCAGAGTAGACATGGTCAAATTGATTCCGATGGCTCACCATACGAAAAAAAATAGAAGTTTCTTAATTACGAGAGAACCTAATTAGTTGGCTGATCTGTACATGAAGTTATGTAAAACATAAACCACCTGAGGATTTCGGAGTACTACTTGTCCCCTCAAAGACCACCTTTTATTCATGCATGGCATGGCCGGTTCATATATAATCACTATCGGTGAAAATGCTTCTACATCCTGTTTTAAATAATGTCATGTATCATATAGGCATAAAAAATAATGACATGAGTGGTTTAATGTGATTCAGTCCACAAAGAAATTATAAGTGCAGAGAAAAAGATCAATTATAAACACATTAATTAGCTGACGATTTTGACTTAATATTTTAGTTTTCGGTGAAGTAATCGGTCCATTTATTAACCCATAATACAATGTAGTTCATATAATTAATTATCAATATAAATTAAGCACGACATGATGCACAATTTGGGAGAAACTTCTATACGCAAAGCAAGTAGCTAGTATTGGATGGACGGCATAACTTGGTCACTAACAAACAAGGAGGATTGAAATTTAGCAAAAAGATAAATGCAATCGTGAATTGTGCAATTGTTGCGTAATCACTTTGAAAAAAATGAATAAAATATGAGACCCACATGAAAAAAATTAATTTTTAATAGTGAACCTCACTCTTTTTCTAAGCGATTACGTGACGTTTACGTACTTCACAATTGTACGTAGAATTACTCATAATCTTAAATCAAAGTTCTACAATTTTTGTCACTTTGAGGGTGGGAAAAATATTGCCAAAAAATAAAGATAATTGTCTATTTTAGGATTCGTAAATTGGCCTAACTTCAAGTCCTGACGCATAGTACTTTATGGACCACAATTCCAATTTCTTAAAAGAGTTGGTGTTGAATCAATATATTAATATCTTGAATTACTTTAGGCCGACCATCCACTTAGACCACTTTTGCTATATATATTAAAATGATAAGTCATCAAACTTTTAGGTTATTTAAATATAAGGTCTCGTGCTAGTGGAGAAACTTCTGGGCTATAGATGTAGTTTATTTCCTTCAAAAACTCAGTAAAGCTTTCTTTTCCACAGCAACAAGAAAAAGGGCGTTGACATAATTGAGAGAGATGCAAAGTAAAGCTCTACTAGTTAACTTTAATTAAAATTTTAAAATGTGTATATTTTTATTTATATTTATGTATGTGATCATGGAAAGAACCTCCCATGGGAAGATTTTTGACATATGTAGTGATCAGGGTTACATATGGTTAGATCGACTCACAGTACTCCGAGTGTTACAAGTGGGATTGGTGTAAATTCCTTTCAACCTAAGTGTCTATTTCCCTGTGGAAATGCTTCTATTAGGGGGAACCTTTTGACGTGAACATAAAAAAATGCTGGGTCTCTTTGGCATCTATATGTGATTGTTGTGATGCTTCCTTGATTGAATATCTGGACCATGGGGGATTTGCAAAAACTCAATAAAAGAAAATGGGGAATTTGCAAAAAGATTTCTAGAATCGCTTTGCGTTGCTTTCAGGAATCAGACTTGCTGATCAACTTTGGTGGGAAGATAGATAAACCTTTCTATGATTTCATAAAGCTCATCAATCATGTTCTTGGCTAGGTAAAGTTGTGAGAGTAGTGCTTATGGCTAGGCCTGCAACCTGACCCGACCTGACTAAGTCAAGTTTGGGCCTGACCTGACCAAACCGCTAGAGAATTCTTGTTCACGCATAGTGTGTTGTGCCTGGATGGCAACCTATGCAGTTTCTGTTATTGGGCGAGGTGCAAGATTGCCCTTTTGGAATCCCATTAAACTCGCATCAAGGATTGGTTCAAACGACTTTTCTTCGTGATGGAAAATGGTTGGGAGTTTCCTGCCGAGGAGGAAGCCAACTGCTAGTTCCCTATTCGAGCCATTTGGGGCATTGTATTGGACAACAAATAGATCAGGCTAGAGCGGACCGGGCATGAGCCAGCTCGACTGGAGCTAGTCTATGCTTGTGTGAGGGCGCATCCTGATGACGTTGACTTCAAGGCTATGTTGACCAAAGCCAACATAGATCGGTTCTTGATGTCCCCTGTGATAACCTAGTGGTCTAAGCTAAGTCCTTAGTTGTTACTTTTTATTGTCTGTCTTGACCCAAATAGATTTAAGCCCAATAGAGTATGAAGGCTAGAACCTCGAACGGGAAGTGGACATTAACCTTTGTTAATGAGATAGGCGTCCAAGCCCAAAAAGAAGCCCAAAGTCTAGTGATTTTCAGCCATAAGGGTTTAGGGTTTTGGAAAAACCTAATTAGGGTTTTGGTGTAAGGAGAAGATGCCCAATTGGAAGAGAGACCCTTGAGTATCCCTAAGTCAAAATCATTAGAGCCATAGGAAGGAATTTTCAGTTTTAGCAACCAACTTGCCACTTGGCAAGCATGGAACCAAGCTTCTAGAGTAAGCTTATAAGAAGGAAGGGGAAAGGCCATTTTTGTCCAATGGGAAGGAGGTGCCACTTGGCACACATGTAAGAGGGACCTTTGAGTTTTCAAGAACGGAAGAAGCCATAGGATTTCGGTTTAGATGAGCCACACACAACTTGGCCATCATGCCATATCCCACCACTGTGTTCATTGTACTCGGACCCAAAAGCAGACGAAGAAAGGGAGGGAAAGAATTTTCAAGCATGGAAAATGACTAACACGTCACTTAGCACGTGGCATTCATGCATTAGCTCCCAATGGTTTCTAGAAGATTCTAATCATGATGATACTTAGGGTTTAGACCATGAGGATCTACACGCCACTTGTTCTTTTGTATGGGTTCATTGAACCTAGACCACAAAAGAGATGATGAGAGGCTTTTAGGGTTTCGACTAGGACAAGAAAATGCCACATGTCTTTCATGCAAGAAGTGTCACCCAGAGAAGCAATGATTAAAAGGATGAGGAAGGAATTTTGGCCATGACAAGAAGAGGGCACCACTTGGCACCCATGCAGCAGAAACTCTTCGGTTTCCACATCAGAATAATGATAAGAGTGAGTTAGTGGGAGGAAAGAAGTATTTATAAAAGGGGCATTAATGGCTAGGCGCCCTTACCCTTTCCTAAAGAACATGAAAGGTCATTTTCTGATTTTTCTCTCATCTCCTCTCTTTCTTGCCCACCCTAGAAGGAAAAGAAGCAAACACCATTCTTCCACCCACACGCCCCTTCACACAATCATAGGGAGGAATCAAGAACCTCACAAGAAGAAGGGTCTTTGGCACGGTAAGTCCCAAAGGAACAAAGGGAGTGTTTGGTTCGACCAAAAAGAGGGCAACCATACCCAACTTTGCTTGGTGTCGTTTGTCTAGGGTTCCTCTTCCAAAGGACCAGAGCTTGATGAAAAAAAAAAGTGATCTTTGTAAGGGCATGACATGTTCGGCTCTTGCTATGGTTTGTATAAGATTCCACTTAGTCTTGTTGCAAGAAGCTTAACCTAAGGGTTCCATGCATTTTGACCTTTAGAGGTTGTACCGAGTAAGCCACACACACCTTGTACACACACTTGCATCCTTCGCACAAAAATTCAATGAGTTATGTGAGTCACAAAAAGGAGCTTGTAGTCGAGTAAGGTTAAGAACACAAAACCCTAGTTCACGATCCACATGTTTGGTTTAACGTTGAATCTAGATCTAATGGTTTAAAAAACATACACTTCCAGCTTGCTTGGTCGTTTATATATTTTATGTCGGGAATTTGTAAGTTAGCCTCTAACTTACTATTGGATAATGTATTTATGTTTATGTGTAAACTCTGCATTTTGATTGTTCAAATTAGGTTACGGATTTGCTACTTGTTACACATTGTGATTTAGATCTCTTACGTACATGCTATGCTTAAAATGTTGTTGATGAAATGGATGGTTCATATGACATGTTTGGATTTGGAGAATTGATATATGATTTGTTAAACTCTCGCATGTGGTATGCAAGTATATGTTTCAGTATGTTCTAATTCTTTCAAGTTGTACACGTGATTCACTCTTTGCATATGGTGCAAGTACATGACATTATTGCATGAAAGTTACATGGTCTCATATCTCATGTTTTAGGGTTGTGCATTGAAAAATGATTTTATCACAACACCAAGCTAGGATGTGCCGATGGGGGAATATCTTAGTGGAACTCTCATATCCACACTGGAGTGATTAAATTAGAGTGGTGACCCTTGGGTTGACAAAGCACAGTCAATGGACTTTGAATGGGTTCCTTTTAAAAGATTTTAGAGTGAAGTAATACCTAACACTAGTAGGTGCAACACATTGAAAATGCGGTGAAGGTGAATTGTGAACTGTTGTATCATATGGACTCTGACGTACTCACACCTGGTCAAGAGAGCCAGCAATGTGATGGGGTAACTAATACGGAGCCCACAGTTCATAGGGGTTGCTGTGAGCTGTCCACCCATATTGTTATACGGCTTATTGATTACAAGTGATTAATATGAAATGGATTGAAAATGATATTTTGTTACATGGTCATTTTATTACTCCATTACATGATTACAAGGTCAATGTTTGAAAAAGAACACATTCAAGAAAGAAATGAGTTTTTAGTCAAGTTGATGTCCATGCTCATACATTCATATTCATTGTAACGCCCCGTTCCAGGAGGTCCGGAGAGTTAACTCTTAATACCTCAAAACAACTTAAATAGTACAACTATAAAATCTGAAAAATCCAATAAAATATTAATCAATTTAATCAATCCAAATATCTAAGTTCCTCCATGGGGACAATAAAGAAAATCTCAATAACATAAATTAAAAACTCTCTAAAACTCGAAATTATCCTTAACTCATCAAATCAAAATATCCGAAACATAAATTCAGTTTACTAACTACGACTCTCAAATAAGCACTTGTACTCTCGGGCACTTATTCCACTATGATCGTCATACCTGCTAAAACTTTATACTCTTATCCTCCAGCTGAACCATAAAAAATATTTGAAAATAATATGGAGATAAGGGGTGAGTTATCAACAACTCAGTAAGCAGAGAACATATACTAGTATGTAAACATGAGCATTTACAGAGTTCAGAATGCAGAACAAAAATATTTTCTTTTAGAATGCAGAATCAGAATAATATTTTCAAAATGCAGCGTCAGAACATATTATCAAAAAATATCAGAGCGAAAGTTCAAAAATATTCATAATCAAAATACCTTTGGCATAGCATAAACTGAAACATCACATCTTATCTTATCATATAAGAACAAATACCATGTTTAACCCTTGTGGTAGGGTTGTGCAAACCCCGGTAGCTAACCGAGCAGAAACAGAATGTGAATCTTCCCCTTATTCATTCTCGGAGCCCCGAGTGTGCACATAGGAAAGACCACGCAGAAAACCACTTTGTTTCCAAAGTGGGTGCACCAGAAACAGAAAAGTTGGTACCAACCCGAACAGAGGCCACAGTTTTACACCCTTGGTGAGGTCAGAACGGAACAGAAACAGAAACAGAATGTTATGCCAGAGGTTTTCAGAAATCACATCAGATCATATCAGAGTACATAAAATCTTCAGAATAGAACAAAATCATTATACAACATAAATTATGCATAAAATTTCATATTCGCTCTCTTTTTCAAAGTTCAGAAACAGAATGTCAAAAATAAGCTCATGTCTACACCAGTCATGACAGAAAATAATTTCTTCTTAAACAGAATCTCATGAATAATGCAGAACAAATAACTGAGGCAGTTGAAATTTCTTTTCAACATCAAATATGTATATTTTCAAAAAATAACCTCAGCACATTTTATTTTAATGCAAAGTCTAGCATAGGAATCCTGCTTATCTGAACTTCTTAGCTTTTTCGAAAATTCCTCAAAAACGTCGAACAATAATTAATCGTCACCTATAAAATAATCACGTAATTCTCATAAATTTCCAATTAATCACGTATTTCGATATTTAATCCTAAGCTTATAAAATAACCTATTTAATTCCTCAAAACCTAAAATTACCAATCATCACTTTCTAAAATCGTCAATGCTAATTTAATACTATGACTAAAACATTTAAAAGTCAGATCTATTTACTAATGAAAACAACTTATGAAGCTTAATACTAAGTAATATAATTATCCCAAAATATTTTAAAATAAACTATAACTATTATTAAAAAGACTAAAATATATCTAAAATGTAGAAATAACATTACACCAATATTGTTTACTCTTAAAATAAACCTTTACTTAATAACATGTTAAAATACTTATGCGATTTAAGGTAAGTACAAGTAAAAATTTCGTTAAATAATAATAAACAAAAAGCTTTATTCGTAATTTAAAAGTTTAAAAGAAAAAAACACACAATTACTAAAATAATTTGTTACCAAAGTACAATTTGAAAATCCTATTTATTTATGTAAACTTTTCTTATACGACCCGTATAAACCACGTAAAAACAGACCAAAAATATCAACTTGAACACATTCAATAATAAGGGTAAAACTGTAATTTCCTTTTCAAAATACTATGCAAAATAACAGTTACGTAGACTAGAAAATGCATTCATGCAGTCTCGGTGCACAACCGTGAGAATAGGGGCGCGAGGTACTCACTGACAAGGGAGGAGCTGCGCGCGACGCGACGAAGAAGGTCACGGTGGTGAGGCACTGAGAGAGAGAGATAAGTGAGAGAGAGAGGTACGAGAGCACCGAGAAGGAGACGGAGAGAGAGAGGCTCCTTACCGAGAGAGTTACACGCGGCGACGGCCTGGGGTGGCTATCGTCGGTGGCACGGCGAGGCATGGCTGAGGTGCTGGATTACGGGTTCCCTTTGCGCCGCGGAGGAGACGCCCGAAAGGGTTGGTAGCGCGAAACTTCCGTGCTTGGGGGAGCAGCCAAATGCTCTGTTTTTCAGACTCAAAACAGAGGAGTTTCGATTCACTCTGTAGATGGTTGTTTCTCGGCACTCTGGTGGTGGTGCAGTCACGTATGGCGGAGGAGCTGGACTCCAATGATGGTCAAGAGGAGGTGATGCATAGCGAGGTGGAGTTGTGATCCGTGGAGATGCAATGCATGCACGGTTGCGTCGATTTCGTTTGGGAGGGCAGCGTGAATTCTGGTCGGTGCACGATGGAGATGGGTTAGCTGATCAGAGGCTTACGAGGGGTGCACTGGTGGCGGTAGAAGGGACGACGGAGGGCTGGCTTACGTGGGGTGACTCTTGGTATGGGAGTGCATAAAACCGAGGGAATGGAGGTTGGGCTTGCGATTCCAAGGTGGTGCGGCGGCTAGAGTCTGGGCAATTTCTAATAGCATGGGAAAAACCTATGAGTGTCTATAAATATATGAAGTGAAACCCTAGAGAGCCGAGAGAGAGACGTGTGCGCGGATGAAAGTTTGTGTTGTGTGTGAGCATGCACGACGTGAACGAGAGAAAAAAAAAACTTACGGGAAATAAGAGATAAAAGACCAAAAGAGAAAAAAAAAACAAAAAAAAATAAAGAAACATGCGGGCAGAAAGAAAAAAAATAAATAACTAAACGTGTGCAGAAAATAAAATAAAAAAAATCACTACTCAAGTCTGTAAAATAAAAACTTAAAAATATCAAGCTCCAAAAAATAAATGAATAAAAAAAATCTAAAGTCCAACTATACCAATTTTGGGTCCGGGTGTTACATTCATGGTTTGCCTTTACATGCTTATGTTATTTTCTTGTATGTTACTGATTTCACTTGCTGAGATTTCTTAAAATCTCACCGTGGTAGTTTCCACTACCCTTCTTCCCAGAATATTAAAAGTTGTAACAGGACCCTAAGATACTGCACATGATGGATGAGTTGCCTAACCTGATTGGGGATAAGTTCAGACTAGAGGCTTGCTACCATATAGCTATTTCTTGTTTAAAAGCTACCTCGCATTTTCTTAAGGAGATTCAGGATATTCTAAACAAAAGATTACACATTGAAATGGGCTCTCGAGCTTGAGGAAGCCCTCACTCTAGAGAACCATTTGGATTATTATATAATTCAAACATGGGAATTTATATTGGAAGCTCAAGAGGATAATTCATTTTGATGAATTTTGTGAACTTGGTATCAAGTGTTGTTGTATAAACCCTTTGCTAGGAGTGTAACAAGTCTGGTTCGTTCCGGTTTTGTACATTTGTTAGAACCGAACCAGTATACACCAATTTCAAAAATTTAAGTACCAATACCAGACCATTTCACTACTGAAATTGAACTTCTAATTGTTTTGGTTTCAGTCTGATCTGGTCCAATTTTTTCGATTTTTCAGATTATATATGTTTGTAATAATATGATGTTTACATATACTAAATTATTAGTCTATTAAAATTATAGTATAAGTATTGAATTTAACTCTAGTCTATATAAGTTCTAGACTTTTTATATTAGTATATATGATCAAATGTGTAAAAATGCATTTATAAAAAGAATATATATATTATAATTTACTATGCCAAAAATGTATTTATCATTAATATATATATATTAAAAGTAAGTTTATATTAATAACTTAATATTAATATTTATGTTTAAGTTTAAAATCTTATGTTGTATTAATTTTGTATTATAAGACTAAAATTTATGTTATATCAAATGTTATATTAAAAATTATATGATTAATTTATGTTATATTACATGTTATATTAATTAGCAATTTAGAATATAATATATATAATATATATAATATAATATAAAAAATCATAAATATATATACTGGTCGGGTTCAATGTCAACCGGTTTTCATAATATGAAAACCGGTACTGCACTGGTTTAGGACTGGTTTTGGTTCTTAAATAATTGGTACCGCACCAAACCGCTTACAAACCGGACCGAACCCATCAATTCAACCGATTTTTCGGTTTTTGTTTTTTTTACCCCTACCCTTTGCTTTATATTGAGAGATATTTTGAACAAATATTTTGGGACAAATAGTTACTTTTATTTGGTACCATATCTTAATTGCTCAAAACTCTACTTAGAAATGAACAATTTTCGCTACGATTATTGCATACTACTAGAAATATACTAGGTGCATTGCATGTTAAATATCATGAACGAGGGGTGTGTAACCGTGAGTTGCATGTCTCAATGCTTCAGTCCCCCTCCAATCCCAAGTGAGGTCTGGGGACGTCACATCAGGGGGCTACCGAAAAACCAATCGTCTTCCAAGGGGTGAATGAGGCCTCCCAACCCTCCATTGGAAGGAAGGGGAAAAAACCTCGCACCAAGGTTAAGGAGGAGTCGTCAGGGTAGGTGATAGTGGCAACAACTCGAAGCCACGTAGATGGCCTCATGTGGGCCAATCTTCCCAAGCCCTATCCTCTCCAAGGGCCATAGGGTCTATCCACAAATTGATGCATTCCTCAACAAGCGATGGTGCTTAACATGCCTAGCAGGGGCCACCGTTGCTGCCGGTGGTGTCTAAGGCTCCCAGCTCACCGAGCAACAAGGTCGACAGAGATCCTCAGCCAAGGGGAGGAAGAATTGGAGATCGCCTTCTTCTTGGCCTTTCTTGACCCTCCCCCAAGGGACTCTCATGTCTTCGTTCCACAACCTGAGGTTCCCTTGCAGTTCAACGCCTATCCTAGTGCGGGGGACTTCGAAGTGGTTGGGGATGTCGGGCAACACTGAGGAAGTCTTCTCCCCACACCCCAATCCGTATATGGGGTTATCTTCGAGCCACACTCAAGTCTTGGATCTTGACGAAGATAGGGTCTCCATCCCGGAGTCTTGTATCTACATGTCCCCTGAGACGAAGGTTGTTTCAACTGCGGCCTTGGAAGGATTGGTTAAGACGGTTCCTCCCTTGACCGCCATGGGGGTGTTAAGAGACGCCTTGGTTGAAGAAGGGGCTATACTGAAAATCCACTCCAATTAGGAATTTGGCGACGTTAAGGCATCGCAAGAGCCTGGGGTGACAACCGAGGAAGGCGCCCGCACGGATGCTATAGATAGACACAAGGCTGGGGAGGTACCCAAGCAAGTTCCCATTGCTGAGTGGGAAGGCGAGGAGACTTCCCAACCCGAAGTTGTCATACACCTTAAGGCCGAGGGAGCATCTAAGCAGGGAGGTGCGCCCGTCCATGAGGTTGAGGGGACTCCCGAGTTGGGTATGCCTAAACCAGAGTCCATCGTCACCTGCGAGGTAGAAGGTGCACTCATGTTAGTGTCAGCGAGGGCTCATGGCGCCACAGGTGCATCTAGGCTGGTGTGTTGTTCACAGGGGGTGAAGGCACTTCCTCCCAAGTCCCTTCCTCACCCCGATGGTAGCTAGGGTGTAAGTTTTGGATTCCAGGGCTGGGGGAAGTGAAGCCCCTCATGCTAGCTCGGGCTTCGGTCGAGCTAGTGTGTGGCCATTAGCCAGGAGGCTGACAAGCTAAAGGCCTTCTTTTCCTCGGTTAGGGCAATAAAATGAACATGCTACTCGACAGGCAGCTCGAACTCGACTCGAGTAAGCTCATATTTGATTTGAATAAATTATTAAATTGGTCGTTCGCAAACACATAATTAGTCTCAATCATTAAACGATATAAACTTGTGAAAAGCTCGATCAACTCGATTAATGTTTGTGAACAAACTCGTATGAGGCTCAACTCGACTTGTATATATTTATACATATATTATGTAATATATGTTATATATTGTATTATAATTTATGTAACATGTTAATCTATCTTGTAAGTGTCAATTTAATGTGTTTGTTACGTATAAAAAAAATATACCGTGTAAGTGTGTTGTGTAACATCAATGTCTTACATCATACATCTAAGTTAAAGTGTAACGACTTGCCGTGCGAACAACAATGTAACATGTTGGGAATTGGGACTTGGGACTCTAGGAATGTAATGGACTAATGTAGCTCTTGGATCTATAAATTATAATCTCAGCCTTTATTTTCATTAATGAATTTGAAGGAAACCCTAGGTTTTACATGATGCTATCCAACCTATCCTCATTTCTCTCTCTTAGCCTTACAACCATTTCAATCTTAGAGACTCGGAGTCTTAGTGCATTTCTAAACCCTAGCCTTACACGTAACGTGATTTGCAGTTCTTGAATCCTTGATTCTTGAAGATTTATAGTTGTAGCCGTCTCCCATTCAAAACTCAAGAGACTAAGAGTGAGTGTTGAGAGATCGATACCATCTCGAAGACTGCAAGAAACCCTAGCAAATGCAGCTAACAACCATATTTTCGGGGAGCCATTTCTGCAATCTCAGTCTTAGAGATGACCGTCAGGCCTCGGCAGATGGATCATTAAGGGCAGGTTTGGGGGGTGAGATGAGAATTTTGTGTTTTGTTTTAGTGTTTAAAATATTATGTTTTAGTATTATTATTGTATTGGGATTTGAAAAAGTTAAATTGTTTATTATATTTTGAATGAGGATTTGAAAAATGTGTAATGATGAGATGAGAATTTTTTGTCTCATCCCACCCCCCAAACCTGTCCTAAATGCTAGCATTTATGAGCCTCAACCAACTAAATCCCTGATTCTCTGGTTTTTGGTGCTCTCATTCGTCGAATCATCAGTCTATCACCTTTGGTTCCAGTATCTAAGCAATTTGTTGGGAACTTGTTGTGATTGAACTAAATATCTTATCTATTTCTCTCACTCTTCCTAAGTTGTTTTCTTGTAGATCTCATGTGACACCCCAAGATTTCGCTTGAGATCTGATGAACATCTGAAGCGTCGAGACATGCAACACAAGGTTACCTGTCCCCATTCATGACAATTAAAAATGCAATGTTCTTAACATGCATCTTACATTATGCAATATTCGTAGCGGATTTTCATGAGCAATTATATGTACCAAACTAATAATATCCCAAATAATTAAAACATAATCCATGAATGATTACAGTATAGGTCTTAGAAGACTGTAGTCTCAAAACATGGGAGATTGGGCTCCCAAATTACATTACCAAAATACACTATTGAGCCCATAATACTGTCCAAAAATCTAACTATGGAAGCTGTAAGCTCTGCGTCGCCTCTGCGGCGTCTAATCAACCTCCTCCAGTTTGCCAATGTCCGCTCCTTACTCTAGATCTGACACATCACGTACCATTCAGGGGGATTGGTAGTTAGGACTACCACAATGAAATTTGATCACAAATCTCAGCAAGTTAATAAGAAACTTTCACACAAGTTAATAATGCATGCATGACAGTAAGAGCATGAATGCATAATCAAAGTTATAAGTAATTATAGCATAACATGACATACAACATAACATAGCTGACATAACTTGAATTGAAGCGTGAATTGAACTTGACTTGCTTAAACTGAACTGGAATTAAACTGAGACTTGACTTGACATGAACTTGATCTGAGACTTGAGTTAAAATGAACTTGGAATCTTGTTCTTTAACTGAGTAAACTCAACAACTTGGGTGCTACATGGGTACACTAGAGCCATGTGTCCTTGTCGATTACCACATCACAACACAGGTATCTGCACCAGCTGTGAGTGCGTTAATACGTACTCCACAGTTGTTGTGGCCTCACGAATTCTACGTATCATAATTCTTGTGTCTCACATAGTGTATGCTTCACAAATGTTGTGGCCGCACGTATTCTACATGTCACATTTGCTTCTCATGTAGTGTATACTTCACAGTAGTTGTGGCCCCATGAATTATTTGTGCCATAATTGTTGTAGACACAAGTAAAATAAATATGGCTCCATCGGCATTAGGGCCTAGCGCACTCCGGTGACCAGGTAGTTTGGCCCTGCCCACTACTCGTTGACAGTATTTCATAAACTCAAGAAATTTCACACCTATTGGGACACTCCGGCGTGAATAAAGGAGTTTCACTAGGATATTACCCCATCCTAGCACTTAGGGTCGTGATTGACCTCACTGTTCTTGAAATACACAAACTATATTCGAGACGAAACGTGACTGGAACACTAAAGGATAGAAGCCCTGATGTAACACAACATGTCTTGGACGTAACTCAAAAGATATGAATTACTTGAGATTGAAATATTTCGTAACATGACATAACATATAACATACAACATACTTAACATGGCATAACATGTAACAGACAACATACTTAACATGACATGTTTGCAACAATAAATATTACATGACATGACATACATGTAATAGATGGCATACTTAACAAGACATACTTGCAATGTATAGTAAAACATGACAGAATATCTTGCATAACAGATGAACAAATCATGACAAAATAAATTTTGTGTGATAGATGAATATGAATTGACTTGGCATGGCACATAAGATAACATACATACATATACTACAATTTATTTACTTATCACTCATACACATTAAACTGATAGTAAGTTAAAAGCTAACTTACCTTGGTCTTCGCGTTTCTAACTAAAACTCAATTGCAATAATAAGGAACAGAAAGTAGTGATTTCTAAAAGTTAGACCTTAACCACTAACAATTAGAAATATGGAAAAAAACTAAGAGCAAAATCCTCTACATGTAAAAAATGACCATTTTACCCCTAACTTAAGGATTTTGCATCCTAACTTCAAAAACCACCAAAATTTACATACCTCATGTAAAGTTTGTTCTAAACTCAAATATCAAATCAAAAAAAATTTAAAACTAAACACAACCATGAAAACTCTATAGGGGCCAAAACTTACATAGGCTATTATTATCCTTGATTTTTGTTGCAATTCTTTTAAATTCAAAACTCATGATTAACCCAAAATTTTGCAACAAAGATCTTCCTATCTTAAGTTTAAAAACATACTAAACATTCATTAAAAAGAAATGCTAATCATCACCACCAAATTTTTTAGTAAAAAGATTCAAACTTTTTAACCCAAAAACAAACCCTTGAAATATAAGATTTGACCTTATTTAAAACATCTCTAAAATTTCAAAAAATCCGATATTACACCTACATATTCATAACATCATCCTAAGATCAAACATGCTTTAAATCATTCTACAAAAGTCACCAAAAATCACAAAACAACACTTGAATTCTTCGGTTCTACACTTAGTCCAAAAACAAAAACGTTTCCTTAACTAATTTTGATCAACATCTTGATTCGTGGCTTAAAAATGTGAGATCTTCAAACTAAAACATCACATAGCTTACAAAATGTGTACTAAAGAAGATTCAACCATCGAACTTAAAATCACATGGCTAAAAATGAATAAAACATGGATCTAACCCAAAAACATCAAATATCGAAATCCTCTTGGATAAAAAAATCATATTTTTGAAAATAGTACTAAATATCTTTAAAAAAAAAATCCTAACATGCATATAAGATGCTTTGGATCATCAAATAAAAATATCAAAGGAGTAAGATTAAACCACGAAATATGCAAACTTTCTCAAAACAGAAATTGTTTTTCCACTTCCAAATTCTAAGTTTTTGTATCTAAGAAAAGCTTTCATAAAAAACTTTATTCATTCAACAAATTCTCAATGAAAATTCATAAACACATGTTAAAAATAGTCCATAAAATTTTTGGACCAGAATATGTCTATTAGCTTGGTAAAAAATTCCAAAATATAATACACCCTTTAGTTTAACAACAAGAATGACCTTTCCATGGTTAAAACAACTTTTGGTCGACCAAATTACAATGAAAGGAAACAAATAAGATGTCCACAGAAACTACACTCAAAGAAAAACTACATTTATGAAGAAGTAATTGTGAGCAAATGCCTACAAAGAATTGAAAGATTCCACGCAAAATGACTCAGAAAACTGCCCAGGAGAGCTCTTTTGGGTTTCTCTCTACATATAGGGTGAATAAGTGATGAAATGGAGGGGTATAGGCTTGAATGACCCGTGAGGGATGGTGCTTAGGTCACAAATAGTGAGTGGTTTTCAGCCAAGGGAACTTCCAAGAGGGTGGGGGTAAGGTGGCCTTTCCTCTCACATCATGCACGACTTTGGGGTGTCATGAGTAGTGGATGGTCAGCCATGGGTGGATGGAAATTTCCTCAAGAGGTTTTGCCAATGCGGCCAAAACTTGTGGGCCTTGGTGGGCCTCAATCAAGTGGGCTTCAATTTGGGGTTTAGAGAGAGGGTTTGAGATTCTGTCAAACCCAAATCCAATTTTTCTTGTCCCAATCAAAATTTAAAGGTTTAAATAGTTGAGTAATGATGCCATAACGTGAATTTGAGAAATTAATAGCATGTGGAAATGATTTAATCAAGTGATACAATGCGATAAAGCATCAAATAGGGTTTGGAGGCCAACTTTATGGTTTGGGAAAACCATTTAGAGTTTCGATTCCAACCAAGCTTTTGGGGTTTCAATTGTATTCCAACCACTTAGGATTTCACTAGGGTTGAAACCCTCTTTGGTTAAGCACAATTTCGTTGGTCAGATGGAAAACAAGGTTTTGTTTAGGTGGCATGATCTCACAACTTGATTCCTTCACAAATCATCTCATTGTTCGTATGTCCCGGTGTTTTAGTTTCCGCCAAATCCCAAGCAAGGGCTGGGGGTGCCAGATACTACTTACCCCAGCACGTTGTGCCGATGGACATTGGTGCACCTCCACTAGAGCCGACTAGTGACAATACGTCCAGTGACGGATAGTAGTTTTGGTGAGCAACATCTTCTTCTTAAGGTTATTGTGACGCCCATAAATTCCGCTTGGGATCGGACGGACATCCAAAGCGTCGAGACATGCATCACAAGGTTACCTGCCCCCGTTCATGACATATAAGATGCAATGTTCCTAATATGCATCTAGCATCATGCAATATTCACAGCAGATAATTATTTTTTCTAGCAATACTATGCACCAAACTTATAATATCCCAAATAGTTAAAACATAACCCATGCATACTTAACAAAATAAACATCCACTATCATAGCACGTCAGAAGATTGCGATTTCAAAACAACGGAGACCTGGCTCCATAATTACATTGCCAAAAATACAATATTGGGCTAGTTCGTTGAGTAACTCGCGTAACTCGACTAACGATGCTGAAATACTATCTAAAGACCTAACTATGGAGGCTGCACACTCCGTGTTGCACCTACGACATCTAGTCTACCTCCTCCAGGCTGCCAGTGTCTACTCCTTGCTCTAACCCTGACACATCGCCTACCATTCTGGGGGAATGGTACTTGGTACTACCATGATGAGATTTTATTACAAATCTTAGCAAGTTAACAGAAAACTTCCACACAAATTAATGATGCATGCATAGTAAAAACATGAATGCATAATCAAAGTCATAAGTAAGCATAGTATAACTTGACATATAGCATGGTAAAAATGACATAACTTCAACTGAAACTGAAACTTAGCTTGACGTGACATGACATGTACACGAACTTAAACATAACATGGACTAGCAACATAGCATGAACATGAACTTGAAACATAACATGGACTTGAAACATAGCATGAACATGAACATACATAATTTGAACATGAAGTTGAATATAACATGAACCTGAGCATAAGTTAACATAAACGTGAACTTGAAACATAACGTGAACGTGAACATGACATAACATGAACGTGAACATAACCTTATATGAACGTGAACTTGAAACATAATATGGACTTGAAACATAGCATGAACGTGGACATACATAACATGAATGTGGACATACATAACATGGACGTGAACTTGAACTTGAAACATATTCTTGTCTCATGGGATCATCATGATAGAGTAGTCTTATCTTATGGGGTTATCCATGAATTATTTGTGCCACACTTGCTGTGGACACACGTAATATAAAGTGTGGCTCCATCGGTGTTAGTGCTTGGCATGCTCCGGTGACCAGCTAGTTATGCCCATTTGCAACCTGTTGACTGTATTTCGTCAACCCAGGAAATTTCACACCTATTTAGACACTCCAATGTGAACAAAGGAGTTTCACTAGGATATTTCCCTATCCTAGAGCTTAGGATCGTGATTGATATGAATAACTTAACTGGCATACATGACATTTCGTAATGTGACGTGATATGAACGTGACATAAAAGACAAAAGTCTTGACGTAGCGTTACGTGACATGATTGTAAGATGACAGACATGACATGCTTTGAGACATAAATGTAACAGACAATATTTCATAACATGGCATACATGTAACAGACAATATTTTGTAATATGACATATCATGTAACAGACAATATTTCGTAACTTGGCATAACATGTGACAGTGAATATTATGTGACATGACATACATGTAACAGATGACATAAGTAATGTGACATACTTGCAACAGATAGTAATCTGAGACAAAGTATATTGTGTAACAGATAAGATTTTCATGACAGAATAATTCGTGTAATAGATAAACATGTGATGACATGGTATGACATGACATATATAACAACATACGAACATAAACTGTAGTTCCCTTACCCATCACACATACACAGTAAATTGATAGTAAGTTAAGAGCTAACTTACCTTGATAATCACGTTCTACGAGAATAAAGCGCGAAACATGAGGAACTGTAAGAGGGTATTCTAAAAGTTAGAAATTAATTTACTAACAATTAGAAATGTGAAAAGAGACAACTTTGAGTAAAATTACTATTTTACCCTCTACATGTAGAAAAATGACCATTTTATCCCTAACTTAAGGATTTCACATCTTAACTCCAAAAATTACCAAAATTTACATTTCTCATGTAAATTTTATTTTAGACTCAAATATCAACTCAAAAAGATTTAAAACCATTTACAACTATGGAAAACTCACTATGGCCGAAACATACATAGGCCATTTCTCTTGATTTTGATTGCAATTTTTTCAAAATTTCAAAACTCATGATTAAACCAAAAGTTTTCTTCTAATATACTCATAACATATTCCTAAGAATAATCATGCTTTGAATCATGAACAAAAGTCATCAAAATCACTAAAACCATATTTGAAATTTTTGGTTTTTCTTCTAAGTTCAAAACAGATTTTTGTTTCTAACTTGTTTTGATCAACCTCTTGATCCATGACTTATAAAGATGTGATCTTCAAACCAAAGCATCACATGGTTTAAAAAGGTGTCCTAAAACAGGTCCAAGCTTCAAACTCAAGATCACATGGTTAAACATCAACCAAAACATAAATTTAGCCTAGAACATCATCACTTTGGCCTAACCGAAAATCTCCTTGTATAAAATTCCATATCTTTGAAACAAACATCAAATATCTTCAAAATAAAATTCTAACATGTATATAAGAGGCTTAGGATCCTCCAATAAATATATCAAAGCCATTGGAATAAGATTAAACCATAAAAGATTTAAACTTTCTCAAAATAGAAACTGTTTTTCCTCTTCTAGTTTCTAAGTTTCTAGATCTAAAAAATTTTTTCACCAAAACTCTTAATCATGCAACAAATACTCAACCAATAATCCTATAGACATGTCCATTAACTTGGTCAAAAATTCCAAAACATAATATACTCTCCAGTTTCACGTCCAGATTGACCTTTCCATGGTTAAAAACACTTTTGACAAACCAAATGAGCATGGAATGAGACTAATAAGATATCCACGGAAACTACACTCAAAGACGAACAACGTTTATGAAGGAGTGATTGTGCAAAGAAACTTAGAGGGTTCCAAAATCTCCACGCAAAAAGACCTAGAAATCTACCCAAGAGAGCTCTTTTGAAGTTTCTCTCTAAGAATGGGGTGAAGAAGTGATTAAAAGGAGTGAAATGTGTCTTGCACGGCTTTAGACTTCTGGAGAGGGAAGTTATGAGCTTGAATGACCCTTGATTAGGGGTGGCTTGTGACATAAAGTGGGGAATAGAGAGGAGCAAGGACTACCTGTAGCAGCTGTGAGATATGGAGGTTGACGGGGTGGATTTCTTCTTCACATCAAGACACTATTGGGTGCAGCCAATGTCAGTGAATGGCCTGCCATGTTGGGGAGGCAACTTCTTCAAGAAGCTTTGCCAAGGTGGTCAAATTGGTGGGTCTCAACCAAGTGGGCTTCAATTTGGGGTTTAAAGGGGGTTTAGGTTTGAGATGCTATCAAGCCCAAAACTAATTTTTCTTGGCCCAATCAAATTTTCAAGGTTTAAAAGGTTGGATAATGATGTCATAACAAGGATTTGATTAATTAATAGCAGGTGGAAGTGATTTAATCAAGTGATTAAACACAATGCTAGAAATCAGATTAAAAAGGGTTTAGAGGGTAACTTTAGGGTTTGGGAAAACCGTTTAGGGTTTCAGTTTCAACCAAGTTTTTGGGGTTTCAATTAGATCCCAACCATTTAGGGTTTCACTAGGATTGAAACCCTTTTTGGTCTGGCACAAATTGGTGGATCAGATGAAACAAAGCTTTGCTTAGGTGGTATGATCTCACACCTTGACTTCACAAATTCATCTAATGGTTCCTCATGGTGCCAAGTATCTAATACTTTGTACTATGTGTGGCTAAGATCTTGCCAAGTGTCCAAATAAAAGTTCTCTAACCTAATTTGGACATTTCACATTGTGATTTTGAAGACACTGCACTGGGTGTACTTATCGAGGTTACTATTCACTCCTAAATATTTATATTAACCTATAGTGAAAATCGTTTATTGAAATTCAACCTCAAAGTGCCTTTAAAAGTAATTTCACAATTTTGAACAGATGTTTCGTCCGAAATTATGAGAATGGATTATTGCGCCATAAAATCTTAAATGATCAACTGAGTCTAATGGCGTATACCAAAACACAGTCTGACACTTCTAACTACCTCAAATAATTAAACTCATATTTCTAGCACCATAGTGAGTGATAACACTGACTATTTTGACAGACTAAAACCTGTGCAATTGGTCGATTCGTAAAAACTTATGGGGTTTTCACGAGGTTCCTAAAGTCAATAGAAATTCCACCAATGAATTTCTAGCGGGCTGTTACAGTTACCTGCCCCTCATACACGACAAATAAGATGTAATGCACCTAATGATAACTAATAGTATGCAGTTTATCGTAGCAGAAAGTCAACTTAGGTCAATAATGGAATAATAGTCATGGTACCAAAGAACATAAAATCCCAATTTCATAATGCATAAGAGTCATCAAAAGTGTTTAAGTTTCCAAAAGTGACTCCCAAAACATGGGACCCAAAACATTCAACTTAAACAAAGAGTCATTTCCTAAAAGTGGTCCCATAACATTGATCTTGATCTTCAGTGAGGTTCAGGCCTCACTCGCTTCTCTAAAGCCCAATCCTTGTCCCTATTGAGGGATCATTTTCTATATCCTCAAGTATCTAAGTGATTGCTTTATCAATCTACTAGAGATGATCCAAAATGGAAGGCTCCGATGGGCTTATGGCCATTTTAGAAGCAATCCTCTCTAGAGGAGGTGCTGTCCTCTTGCGCTTCATCATTTGCATTGACTAAACTTGTCACAGCTTCTTTCATTCTGAGTAGCGAAATGATAATGGGTAAATACAACAATGAGATTTCAAGAAATCTCAGTAAGTAAACAAATGACATGCAACATATATCATAAGCATATAGAAGTAAACTTAGCAATGAATGCATCGATATGAACTTTACATATGCACTTGACTTTTCAAAAGAAAACATTGAGTAAAACATGACTTTCATAACTTTGCTTTCATAAACATTATTTCTTCATTTCTCACTTGTTCATTAAACATATTTATGAGCTCGTGGTCTTTCTTGACTTATAACATATAATTGAATACCTCACGGCTCCCCTATGTACCGTGTGTTTCTCACTAGTTACCGCATCAACCATGGGCCACTTTGACCAAGGTGACTATGTCATATCTTTCATATTACGGCAGTTTACTTTTCGCCTTCACCGTAGGTGCACCCACTAGCTTTAGGTGAGATCTTGCTCTGGTGTCCTTTTCTTTTAGGAACCATTCGAGATTCGCCAACAATACTTCGTCAACCCAGGGGTATCCCTCCATTTTAAATACGAGAGGACAGATGAGTTCCACTAGGACATTCCCCAGTCCCAGCATTTGGGGTCGTGATAAAAACTTTACTTTTAAAAAGACTCTTTCCTTTTTCAAAAGATTTTTACATTTCCAATGCATGTGACATGGCAATAAAACTTAGGACCTTCATGAGACATATGCAAATGCCAAATGCTTCATCATGATTATGCAACACTCATACATGCAATCCCAATACATCTCGCGTTATGGCTTGATAATATTAGAACATGCAAATATGTTCTTTTATAACAATTCTAGTACATTGATCATCAACCAAAAGACAAACATTCAACACTTTCTATGTAAGGGCCGAAACATACAAACCCTAGCATATCCAAGAATCATTCTTAGCTCATCAAACTTTATCCACAAAATAATCATACTTCATATATGGCAATAGCCAAGGCTCTTTAAGCTTGAAAACAATCATTCCAATCAACATTTCATGAACTTAGAATCTTCTAATGCATTATACAAACTTCAACAAGAATACTCTTGGGTGGCCAAAACATCTAGTGGTCATAAATAAACATTTTCTTGAGCCTAGTCTCATGCAATATTCGGTCATGTATCAATCATCCATGTACAAATCCATATTATGCCAAATACGAACCCTAGATGGCATCATATTCCATTTTCATAGCATGCATACATTCCATAGGCCATTCATTAGATAATCATGCTAGGAAGAGATAATATCATGTGAAAGAAACATCAATATCATGAACAATCACATAAACTAAGCAACCAACAAGCTCACAAGACATATACATAAAATATCCAAGTATAAGTTAGAAATGTACTTACAAAAAACCGAAATAAATATATAGTAAGCAAGCTGAAAAATCAAATGTAATACTAGTTAGGATCATCATTAAAAAAAAAAAACCCTAACCTGTGTGTTCAAGTGTAGTGCTCTTTATATATTTTTCCAAGAAAAAGACTTTAAACTTTCGGACCCTTCTTTCTTGAATCTGAAACTTAACATAAACAAGAACCCTAACTCATAGAAACACTAGAGCCATGGCCTTTAATCTGAAAAACACCATACTACTTTAAAACAAGTAGGGTTTAATCCACCTCCCATGAAGAAAAACCTTAACCTAGCCGTGTATGTTAAAATGTAGATTCATATGAAAACCTCCAAAAGTATATGAACTAACTCTTTTAGCTCAGGGGTGCGTGAGAGCATGAGTTCTTGATGGACTCAGAAAAACCAAAACTTCACCTCCCTTCAATCCGTGCGTGTGTGTGTAGTAAGGGAAAAGTTGGCTTCATACCTTCTAGACTCTCCTCTTGGAAGTATCTTTTCATTTTGCTTATCCTTGAAAGAATGCTTTGGTGAGAAGAAAATATTGTGGAGAGTGTTTGAATGATGAGAAAATGATAGAAACTTGGAGGAAATGGTGATGACCGAAAATCTCAAGAGCAATGCACAAAATGGCCAAAGGTCCTAGGGTTTTCGGCTCCTTCCCTTTGTATAGACACAAAAAGCTTCTTGCATGAGCCAAGCTCATGCATGGATGCTAGTGGCATGTAACCCTATGACCTCTTCCTCTAGCTCATCATTGGATTGTGTTGGAAACCAAAAGCACCTTTTGTGCATGTGGCACCTTCTTCCTCTTTTGCCCTCCATTTCATGTCTTGGTTCAATGCATCTTGTGGCTATAAGGTCTTTTATCAAACTCAAATGTTCTTCAATCTCTTACATGTGTGCATGAGTGCCAAGTGGCATGTGAGGAGTGTGTGTGTGTACATGGGTTGCCCCTCCTTCTCCCAAGATGATCCTCTTTCACCACAGTTTTGGACAAGCATGTGATTGGTTCCTTTATGCACAAAAAGCCTTGCCCTAGTCGTCCACCTCAAGGTGTTCTTACACAATATTTTTCTTCTAGAAGCCCTAGGCATGTAAGCCTTTCTTCCAACCTTGATTTTGCCATTTCCCAAGACAACTTTTTACCTACCTTTACGCATGTATGACACATGGCAAAAAGCAAACTTCCTTTCTCCATGGTTGCCATCCATGGCCTCTTGGCCTTCCCTAGGTTCCACTTTTCCATAACCTAATCATTTCCTTCTAGAACCTCTTTCCCATGGTGACAAGTGTCAAAAAGCTTCTTCCTTCATGTAAACCTTCATGCATGCATAACACATGACAAGAAAAATGATTGATCTTCCTGGTAGGCATGTAAGCCAAACCCTAGATCCTTCTCTCCTTTCTTCCCTTATTTCCATCTAGATTCATCAAGTCCTATACATAGCTCCATTGGATGACAAGTGGTATACAAAATCTTGAGTTGGGCGTGAGGCCTAATTCCATCGGGCTTCAAAACCCTAATTTCCTACAAAGGCTGAAACTCTCATGGGCTTATAATAAAAAATAATGATTACACAAAAGCCTAGAAAGTCTTGGTCGTCACATAGTAGAACGCATCGTCCTCTAAATCATATGCCATGTTGCCGAAATGACCTGGGTCGAGGTGCTGCACGACCTCTTTATCGCCGCTATCTGGCTCCTGACCCTCTACCAACAAATGTTCGCGGTGAGTTGATGGCATAGATGATTCTGACGTTGCGAGCTCAGTGTTGGCAGCTGCGGCATGCCCTTCTGCTACTCTGCTGGACTTAGCTCCATCCCATGTCATCCTCGCTTTAACTCTATCCCAGTCTAACCATGTAGTCGAGTGTACAGGTAGGTAATGTTCTTCATGAGGTAACGCCTTCCTCTCATAGCCCACACTATTCTTATCTATAACTATCACATGGTTACACAAAATAGCTACCACCAAATAAGAGAAAAGTATAACACTCACAGAGGTCACTACCTAAACTTAATGACTTCTAGGCTACATTCTAGGATACTGAATCATCGCTTAAGTGAAATCACTACTTTCCTTACTACTCAAAGCGTTATTCACCATATATATATATATATATACCCCTGAATTCTACCATTCCATAACTCTCTCTCTCAAATCATTAATTTGTATTGGAATCCTTTCACAAAGTAGGTCAAGTTGTACTAGCATAATACTTTCTAAATCTAAAACTTCAAGTGGATAATCTCCCAAAACTTTTCCTTAGAAAAATATAAGCGATACACTTTATCTAATTCATCAGGGAATCCTATCTGCCTAGGACTAGTTTACTCCTTTATAACCAAAAACGAATCATTCCTCCTCTTAGGTGGTACATCGATAAACGATCAGCTATTAACCTAAACTCAAGACTTTCTCTCTTATGATTGGCATAGCTCTTCTATCCATCATGAGCTGCCTCTTATTCTAATTCTAAATAAAAGGATCTGCTCCTACCGTTCGTGTAAATCCTCAAGACCAAAATTTTATTCCTCATATAAAAGTCTCCAATATAAGGGCAATCTACGTTTTCCACAAACACAATGCTTTGCAAAAAACCATTTAATGGCGGCAGGATAAAACTACTATCATAAATGAATTCGACTAAGGTTAAAGCTTGTCCCAAACACTTTACTCTTCCTAACACAAATTCCATTCGATCCTCAAAATCAAAACAAACTCCAAATACACAGAATACTAGTTCATCAACCTTCAATATCCTTCCTCTAATTGCTAAAGGATATTCTATATATACACTGATATGAGCAATAATACTCCTAAGGAAAATTGTTACTCTTACCACCTGGGTAACAATTCGGCTTTGAAATAAACTCTCGTGCAATACCACAGTCATAAAAAAAATGGGACTAGCTTGAATCAAACAGCTTACAAGTTACAAACCTCAATGGACTTAACATTACCCAAAATATCAATAATGCAATAATACCATCAATTGCAATCTAATCAACCTTAACTAAGCTTAACAATACAGTGGCTTTAGAAAAATACCAGTGATGGCATGTGGTGACCTCGCTTGGGATTGGACGGTAACTGAGACTCCGTGACATGTAACACAAGGCTAATCACCCCTCGTACATAACAGATAATATGCTATGCACTTAAGTACACTAGCAGTATGCAATAACATAGCAGCAGTAAAATAGTAAAGGTCGGATAATCTAAGCAACACGATAAGCAATTGCAAAGCACATGACACCGTACTAATATCATATCCCAACATTGCCCAAACCATAAACATGTATCATAAAGATATAACATCCAAAAATCAGAGTATAGTTTAAATCTCCCAAAACATGGGACCTCCTCAAAACATAGTTCTACAAAAGTTGAGGTCTAAAACCATAAGTCCTGTTTCTTTTTTTCCGCAAAATAACTTAGGTTCCCGTTCTCTTCATAACTACTATCCCATCAGGAGACAGACATCGGAAGACCCCATGGGATTGTTGAGGCTCAGTTGGTATCAAACCTAAGTCCTTTGTCGTTGCCTTTGCGTCAGCCGAGGCCTTCGAGGCTCGCTCAAGACAAGTAGACAGTTGGTCCATATTCCACCAAAACCTTAGATTCTTTGATGGTTGATAGATCGTAGCATTGATCTCAGTCTCACTAATACTAGTTACGATCTCCCTGAGAAGCTTAGCCGTGTGTTTTAATGCGTCGGCAGTATAGTCATGATGAGCCTGAACTGTGTACTCGTTCTCTATCAAGGAACCATCTAGGTTCATGTTACTTGGGTATCCGGGGTACCTGTAACAACTTCTACCATTCCGGTTGAGGAATGGTAGTGGAAACTACCACAATGAGATTTCGAGAAATCTCAGCAAGTAATCACATAACATACCACAGTTAATACAAGCATACAAGAGGTATATCATGAAATGCGTGCATGGACATGTACTTGACTTATGCTCTTAACCATAACATGACTTGTAACAAAACTTAACTTTTTAGAAAAACTTTTTAACTTTTCTTATTCACGTGATTTTAACTAGAACTTGCCTTATCAGAACATATCACAAGATTTGCATCAAGTGATCCTTATCACATAAGCTCTTATACTTGTTAAGAGGGTGGACACAATACAGTTCCCCTTAGCACTGCATGTTCCTGCTAGTTACCACACCATCAACGGACTGTACACCGTGATGAATAAGTCATAAACAGAGATTCATATATACTTGACCTTACTTTGTCGGGTTACATGCCTTATGCACCCACAAGCATTAGGCACTTCCTTGCTCCGGCATTCTTTGAAAAGAATCCATTCGAGGCTCATCGACGGTACTTTGTCGACCTAGGGGTTATCAATCTATTCTTAAGTACGCTAAGAGTGGACAGAAGAGTTCCATTAGGACATTTCCCTGTTCTAGCACTTGGGGTTGTGATAAAACTTGAAACTCTTTTATTTGAAAACACTATCTTTGAAAATACTTTCCCCAAATGTATGTGACATGAGACTTATAATATGCATACTTACACTTGACATATGACATATGAAATGCCGTGCATGAAATAACCAAGCATAACATGTTCATTTCATAGCATGATAACATAAACCATATGAGATATCAAAACACATACATGGAACCATGAAAAAGTGCCTTGGCCGAAACATATAGATGCAAAACATGAAGGTTCATCACTTAAACATGCTTCTTCTTCAAACATATTTGCTTAGAAATCAAAGCATAATGAAACTAAACACAAAATCATAGTATTTGGCCAAAATGCTAAACTTATAAGACATGGTATAGCCGAATTATCAAGTAACACAAATCGACCACAATGTTTTCCTTGAAACCGAAACATGCATAAGACATTCTTGCCATTTTCATCTTACAACTGAATCATACATTCATGTAATATTCATATTCCAAGATCATATAAGCATATTCAAACCAACAAACAAGAAATAGCAAACAAATCAATCATAACAATGAAAGGATTTACACAATCATATACAAATATTAACCAAGAGTAAGTTGAGTGTATACTTACAAAAATCTACATAAAGAAATACGAGCAAGCTGTAAATTCGAATATACTAAATTAGAAAGAGTTTCTAAAAACTCTATTTTGTGTTCTTGAGTGTGTGAGGATTTCTAGGGCATCACTTGATCTTAAACCACTTGGCTTTTAGAGTTCTTAGGTCAAAAACCCCTTTTTTCCATTCATGTAGTAAAACAAAATCTAAAGTAAAACAAAAATACATGTGGTGGTCGAAAACATGGAGGATGAACTCCCACTGCCCCCCCCCCCCCCCTCCCCAACTATTCAGCTTCAAGGGTTTCTTAAAAACCCTAAGTCATTTTCCAAGAAATCGGGTAGAAAGTGTGTGTGTTCTATCATTCTCGAACTCCTATGAGATTTGAATCTCATTTTTGGGTTGAGAAAGTGACATGTGTGTGCAAAACTAAGAGACAACCAATCCTTACCTTGTCTATCCTTGATGGTGCTGAAATCCTCTCTCTTGAAAGGATCCTCCTTGTTTGGTTGGAAAGAAAATACGAGAAAGTGAGAGAAACTTCAAGTGAACATGTGAGAATAGTGTGGAGAGAGTGAGACTTCATGCAAATTCTAAAAAATGGCAAGGGAAAAGCCGATAGGCGTGTACTCCCTCCTTTTTATAGTAGTCTTCTCACTTCCCTTTTTGGTTGCTTCCAAAATCCTTGCATGGATAACAAGTGGCATTGGTTTCTTCTTCCACTTTCTCTTTTGCCGAGAATGACTCTTAGAATTCCCCACTTGGATTTGCATTGGGAAGGGACATCTTGGGTTTGGCGTGTAAGGTTTCTCCTCCCTTGGCCGAAATCCCCTTCTTTCCCCTTTATGCCCTTCCTTTCCTTAAGCAAGTGAACATCTCTTCAAGGGTATCTTCATTAAAGATCTCATGCCTCTTCCTTTTCCCAACAAACAACCTTTGGCATGGATGACAAGTGGCATTGGGTGTGTGCCATTGCCCTAGCCGTCCACTACTTCTTCCATTTCCCAAGTTGATGCTTCATCTTCCTAGGTGACTTCTCATGTGCCATTGGTCTAAAGTGAGTCTTAGTGACAAGTGGCAAGTGAATGGGGTGCTTGGGAGTGTGTTAGCAGAAACCCTAAGGGCATATTTTTCCTTTGATACAAGAGTCTCTTCATCTACTCTTCTAGAAGCTTAGTGCATGATTGACACTTGGCAAAAACTGACCAAATTTGAAATCCTTTCTGCACCCCTTCGGTTCCCCATGCAGATTTTCAAGAAAAGCTCTATTTCTCTTTCCTAGGCTTCCCTTCCCAATAAATCTACCTTGGAACTCGAATTTGGGCCAAGACAAGGGTCTAGGCTTGTGGGAAGATGGGCTTGCCGAAAATCCCTTAGTCTTCCGAGGTTCATTTTGTCCCTTGATTCATAGTATAACACTTACATGACACATGGTACTAGTGACTAAAATTTGGATTATGGGCCTAAAGCCATTGGGTCTAGGTTTCTAAATAGGGACAAAAATTACAAGGTAATCTAGGGTCACTCCCCTCTTGGGCTTAAATCACTAAATCAAAGACTCTAAGGCCTTCCAAGGTAACTAAGGCTCTTAAAATGACATGGCAACCAAGAACGAATTCTATGGGCCATGTTTAGACAAATTCGGGTCATCACATGGCACCAGCTTCCTCAACCTCTGATGTGTCAGCATCGATATCACTTGGGGTTACAGCATACACACGCACTGGGATGTGGGGCCTTGGCTTGTGATCTCCACTGCTTGTGCACTGTTGGGACAATCTTTGATCAAATGTCCTGGTTTGCTGCATCGATAACAAACTCCATAACCACTGTGACATTCTCCATGATGACGCTTTCCACACTTAGGGCATAACGGGTAAAAAGACGGCATCTGACCTCCTGTCACTATTCCCTTGCCTTTCGTCGAGCTAGAAAAAGACTTCTTCTTCTTGGCACTATCGCTTGTAGCAAACGACATAGTCCACTTTCGTTCAGTATTGATCTGGATCGCCAAACCTCTCTGTTAGCCTTTGCTATCACAACCACAAGTACCAACTCTTGGTAATTCTCTATTCTTAGGCAAGCTACTTGACTACATATCCTTGGCTGAATTACTGCTTGTACTACTTGAAAATTCTATGCCTACATCCTTTGAGTACAAATTAAGTGTGGTGTGAACCTTCCTAACGCCATAAACTTAGCAGCGTACTATTCTACGGTCAAACTGCCTTGAGTTAAAATCTTGAACTTCTGCGCCTTTAGCTCTTTGACATAATTCGGGAAGAATCTGTTGTAAATCTCTTCTTTGAACCTCTCCCATGACAGTGCAGCGAGACTTCCTAGTTCCCCAACTAGAAGTTGCCTCTGTGTATCCCCACCATATTCCAGCTTCACCTTGAAATAGGTATACAATGTATAGAACCTTTTGGTCTTCAGTACATCCATTGATCTCGTATGTTCTTTCGAGATCAATAATCCATTTCTCGACTCTCAGTGGCCCTTCATTACCAGAAAAAATTCAGGTAACGGTGGATCAAGAACTTCTCATATGGACAACCCTTAACTTCGGTTTTGGGTACGTGTGATTGCTGCTGTTGTAGTTATTTAAGCATGTTAGCCAGCAGACGTACAGCTTCAGCTAATCCTCCATCCATCGGGCGATTCAAATTCTCCTGATTCGTGGCTCCCTTAGGGTTTCGAAGTATCCTACAAAGAGTCATGTGTCACTTCCTGAAACACACGAGTACACGTATTACAACCACGTACTATCTCTTATACTTCGAGAAATTCAAGCCTAATGAAGACTAAAATTTCAAGCCTAATATTTGGTGCATTTCCTAAGGAGATGTGGATTTAAAACCCAAAGACGTAATACTCTAATACCACCCTGTGACGCCCCCAGATTCTGCTTGGGAATGGGCAAACATCTGAAGTGTCTAGACATACAAAACAAGGTTACCTATCCCAGTCGATGACAATTAAAGATGCAATATTCCTAACATGCATATAGCATTATGCAATTTTCGCAGTAGATAAATTTTTTTTCTTGAGCAATACTATACACCAAACTGATAATATCCCAAATAATTAAAACAAAATCCATGGATGATTATAGTACGGGCCTCAAATGATTGTAATCTCAAAACATGGGAGACTAGGCTCCCTAATTATATTACCAAAATACACTATTGAGCCAGTTCGTCGAGTAACTCGGGTAACTCGACTAATGAGGCTAGAATACTGTCCAAAAAACTATGGAAGCTATAAGCTCTGCATCGCGTCTGCGACGTCTAATCAACCTCCTCCAATCTGCTAGTGTCTGCTCCTTGCTCTGGTCCTGATACATCGCATACCATTCAGAGGAAATGGTAGTTGGGACTACCACGGTGAGTTTAATTACAAATCTTAGCAAGTTAACAGGAAACTTCCACATAGGTTAATGATGCATGCATGTGAGTAAAAGCATGAATGCATAATCAAAGTCATAAGTAATCATAACATAACTTGACATACAACATAACATAACTGACATATCGTAAACTAAAGCATGAACTGAACTTGACTTGCTTAAATTGAACTAGACTTAAGCTGAGACTTGACTTGACATGAACTTGATCTAAGACTTGACTTAACATGAACTTGGAATCTTGTTTTTTAACTGATTAAACTCAACTACTTGGGTGCTGCATGGGTCCCTTAGAGCCATGTGTCCCTGCCGATTACCACATCACAACATAGGTATCTGCACCAGCTATGAGTGCATTAATACGTACTCCATAGTTGTTGTAGGCCCACGTATTCTATGTGTCACAATTGTTGTGTCTCACGTAGAATATGCTCCACATTTGTTGAGGCCCCTTGAATTGTTTGTGCCACAATTGTTGTGGACACAAGTAAAATAAAATATGGCTCCATCGGCATTAGGGCCTGGCGCGCTCCAGTGACCAACTAGTTAGGTCCTGCCCGCTACCCGTTGACAATATTTGGACACTCCAGCATGAACAAAGCAGTTCGACTAGGATATTATCCCCTAGTACTTAGGGTCGTAATTGATATGAATAACTTGATATGACTGTTCTTGAAATACACAAACTGTACTCGAGACGAAACGTGACTGGAATATTAAAGGATAGAAGCCCAGACGTAACACAACATGACTTGAACGTAACTCAAAAGATGACTTACTTGAGTTAGAAACATTTCGTAACATAGCATAACATGTAATAGCCAACATAATTAACATGGCATAACATGTAACAGACAACATACTTAACATGACATTCTTGCAATAGTAAATATTATATGACATGACATATATATAACATATGGTATACTTAACAAGACGAACTTGCAATGTATAGTAAAACGTGATAGAATATCTTGTGTAACAAATTAACAATTCATGACATAAAAAATTATGTGTGACAGTTGAATACGTAATGAATTGGCATGGCACATAAGATAACATACATACATACACTATAGCTCCTTTACTTATCACCCATACACGTTAAATTGATAGTAAGTTAAAAGTTAACTTACCTTATTCTTCGCATTTCTAAGCAAAACTTAGCGCGATCACGAGAAACTGAAAGTAGTGATTTCTAAAAATTAGAACTTAATCACTAGCAATTATAAATATGTAAAAATACTAACTTAGAGCAAAATTACCATTTTACCCTCTATATGTGGGAAAATGACCATTTTACCCCTAATTTAAGGATTTTGCATACTCACTCCAAAAATACCAAAATTTACATACCTCATGTAAATTTTGTCCTAAACTCAAAATATCAAATCAGAAAAATCTAAAACTAAACACAACCATGAAAACTCTATAGGAGCCGAAACTTACATAGGCTATTTCCCTTGATTTTTATTGCAATTCTTTCAAATTGAAAACTCATGATTAAACTGAAATTTTGCAACAAAGATCTTCCTATACTAAGTTTAAAAACATAATTAAGCATCCATGAAAAAGAAATGATAATCATCACCACCAAACTTTTTAGTAAAAGGATCCAAACTTTTTAACCAAAAACAAACCCTTGAAATACAAGTTTTGACCTTATTCAAAACATCTCAAAGAATTCCAAAAACTAAAATCTTATACCTAACATATTCATAACATCATCCTGAGATCAACCATGCTTTAAATTATTCAAGAAAAGTCACCAAAAATCACATAACAACATTTAGAGTTTTTGGTTCTACAGTTAGTCCAAAATCATAAACTTTTCCTTAACTAGCTTAGATCAATCTCTTGCTCCATGGCTTAAAAAGATGAGATCTTCAAACTAAAACATCACATGGTTTAACAAATGTATCCTAAAGAAGATCCAACCATCAAACTTAAAATCACATGGCTAAAAATCAGTAAAACATGGATCTAACCCAAAAACATCAAATCTTAGGTCTAACCGAGATCCTCTTACATAGAAAAATCATATCTTTGAAACTAAGGATAAATATCTTCAAAGAAATATCCTAACATGCATATAAGAGGCTTGGGATCATCAAATAAAAATATCAAAGCCTTGAGAGTAAGATTAAACCACGAAATATTCAAACTTTCTCAAAATAGAAACTATTTTTCCACTTCCACTTCTAGTTTCTAAGCTTCTGTATTTAAGAAACTCATTCATCAAAAACTTTATTCATGCAACAAATCCTCAATGAAAATTCATAAACACATGTTAAAAACACTCCATAAAATTGTCAGACCAAGATATGTCTAATAGCTTGGTCAAAAACTCTAAAATATAACACACTCTCTAGTTTAACCCCTAGAATGACCTTTTCATGGTTAAAACTACTTTTTACCAACCAAATTACCACAAAATGAAACTAGTAAGATATCCATAGAAATAAACTCAAACACAAACAACTTTCATGAAGGAGTCAATGTGAGAAAGGTGCCATGCAAAATGACTCAGAAAACTGCTCGAGAGAGCTCTTTTGGGTTTCTCTCTAAGAATGGGGTGAAGAAGTGATGAGATGGAGTGAAGTGTGTCTTTCACGACTTTAGACTTCTGGAGTGGGGAGGTATGGGCTTGAATGACCCTTGAGGGATGATACTTAGGTCACAAAAAGGTGGAAATAGTGAGTGGTTTTCAGCCAAGTGAACATCCAAGAGAAGGGTGGTGGTAAGGTGGCCTTTTCCTCTCACATCATGCACAACTTTGGGGTGTCATGAGTAGTGGATGGTCAGCCATTGGGTGAAAATTTTCTCAAGTGGTTTTGCCAAGGTGGCCAAACTTCGTGGGCCTTGGGAGGCCTCAACCAAGTGAGCTTCAATTTGGGGTTTAGAGAGGGTTTGGCTAGGACTTGGGATGTTGTCAAGCCCAAATCCAAATTTTCTTGGCCCAATCAAAATTCCAAGGTTTAAATGGTTAGATAATGGTTTCATAACATGAATTTGTGGAATTAATAGCATGTGGAAGTGATTTAATCAAGTGATTAAACACAATGCTAGAAATTGAATCAAATAGGGTTTGGAGGCCAACATTAGGGTTAGGGGAAACCATTTAGGGTTTTGGTTTTCAACCAAGCTTTTGAGATTTCAATTAGATTCCAACCATTTAGGGTTTCACTAGGGTTGAAACCCTCTTTGGTTCGGCACAATTTGGTTGGTCAGATGGAAAACAGGGTTTCGCTTAGGTGGCATGATCTCACACCTTGATTCCTTCACAAACTATCTCATTGTTCCTCTTTGTACCAAGTGTGGCTAAGATCCTACCAAGTGTCCAAATAAATCCTCTATAACCTAATTTGAACATTCCACACTGTGATTTTGAAAACACTATACCAGATGCTACTATAAAGGTTACTATTCACTCAAGGAAAGAGAAAAATAACTTTTTCACAGTAAAATCCTAAATATTCATACAAACCTAACTGTGCAATTCGTTTATTGAAATTCAATCCCGAAGTGTTTCGAAATAAGCCAAACGCATTTTTGAACAAGCATTTATTCCAAAAACTAAAAATGGGATTATTGCGTCATAAAATCTTAAATAATCAACTGAGTCTAATGGCGCATACCATATCTCCAACTGACACTTCTAACTCCATCAAATAAATAAAAATTATGCTTTTGACACCATAGTGAGTGATAACTCTGGCTATGTTGACAGACTAAAACTTACGGTGATTTCATGAGGTTCCTAAAGTCTATAGAAATTCTACCATTGAATTTATAGTGAGTTGTTACATCTCATCATCTAACATGACTTAGATGAGTACGCAGACTCCTGACTGTTAGTCACTATGAGTCTATGATTAATATGAAAATTGCTTCACTTTTTATTTTGTAATGCCAGAAAATGGTCTTATCAGCCCTTGGTCTCTCTATTGTTTGAACTATATTTTACTTGCCTGAGCTTATTTTTATGCAAACTGAAAATTTTAATAAAAAAAACCTTCTGAATAAAGAATTTGCATATCTTTGCCTAACGCAAAATTTTCAGTCCACAAAGTCGCGAGTCACTTATTCGTCCTCCTTGATTTAGTTTGTTTGTGTATATTGTTGATTGGAGAGTTGTATTTGATTAATATAAACTATATAGTTCCAATTTTATGTTCTCGCTTGAAGCTTTTGGAGGTGTTGTGTTTGTTGATAATGTCTACACATAGAGCCTAGAGGTGCTCTGTTTTGATGATATTGTCTAAATAAGTTTGACTCCTAACTAATTTTGGTTTGTACAATATAAACTATATTGTTTGTTGAGGCAAATATAGTCAACTCTCTATTTTGATGAGTAGAATAATTGATCAGTTTGGGTTGATTAATCAGATTGAGTTTTATTACTTGTTTATGTCTTTACTCTATTTTGATGAGTAGCATATCAAATCTCTATCCTCTATAGCCTCTATTTGTTTATAATATTTGCACATAGAGCCATAGAGGTAATTTTGTGTCTCATCCCATGCCCCAAACATTTAAGTTCTTGAAAAGCAAGGAAATAAGTGTTTAAGCTCAAATAGGGTAGAGAATATGAGGTTTACAAGAAAGAAAAATATAAGGCCAAAATATAATTCAATAAAGCTCAAAGGGGTGGCTAGGGATACAGATAATAAACAGGTAAGCTTGAAATGCTCAATTGGTCCAAAGAATGCCTCAATTATTTTCCCAGTAATATATTGTAACACCCCCTCCCCAATAAAGACATTTTAGAATTTTTGGGGAGCAAGTATGCTACTACTAAACTTGAACTTAAAAACTTTTCTTTTTAATAACGCGCCAGATGTGTAAGATTCTATAAATAAAACGAAATTTAATAAATACTTAAAATCCAAAATAGAGTTTGCAGAAGCACTTATTAAAGAAAATACGAAAGTCTCATGTGCTTATCAGAATAATTTATTTAAACCTTAAACCATAAAAATAATCATAGCATTATCTGTTTAGGCCTCTGCCTTGCCTCCCGGGGTCAAGTCCTGTCTTGCAGTCTCATCTTCATAAATGTCATCACCTGGGGTGGTTTAAAAACATGAAAATCAACTAAAATGAGTTGAATACTCAATAAGCAACACATCATACAGTAAACATAATAAACATAAGGTTTCTTGAAAAACGTGCATATTCATAAATACATACATAAATAACATAAACATGAACATTAATTTATCTTTCACTTATCATAGGCCGTTACCCACCATTGATCCCAGTGAGTTAGGGTTAGCAAATCTAAGTAGATTCCAATTCCGCCCATGGCTGCGGGTTGTGGAATCCATACATAAGGAAGACATACTGGGTGCACTACCAGCATGCACAACCTGGCAATACAATATGCCCATAACATAGGTATCGTCTTCATATCATAACATAGCCCGTTACATATCTTATCATAATCATACTTGCATACTTGTCATTTCATAGATTTCAAAAGAAATTGCATACATACTTGTCATATCATAGATTTCAAAAGAAATCACATACATACGTACTTGTCATATCATATCATAGATTTCAAATGAAATCGCATTATTTCATAAATGTCGTGATACATGTTTCCTCACATAAATTCATGACTTTTCATAAATAATTTTATGCATAACTCTCACATAAAATCATGCATGACTTTCCATAACTATTTTAATGCATAAAGTATCACATAAGATCATCAATTTTCATAAATCTTCACATAAAATCATGACTCTCATAAAATACTTTAATGCATAAATCTTGAGATAAAATCATGACTTAGGTACGAAAAAAGGGGATTCCAATGGATGGCGTACATGCATAATATTTTTATAAAAGACATGCCATTTATCGTACATACGTGTAAGAGTGTGATCATGGTACTTACCTTGCAGCAATAATCCACTATTTTCGACTCGTAATCAATCACCTATACAATGAGCATGTAATTTTCATAAATTTTCAGTCGAACACGTATTTCAATACTTAAACTTGAAATAACCTATTTTCTTAACATTCTAAAATTATCATAACCCTAAAATATCGTCACTTCCCAAATTCATTAGTATGCATTTAATAATCACTTAACCTAATTCCAAATAACAACAAGCCCGATACGTAAACAAAGCCCACCATTAAAATCAAGACCAACCGAAAATACACGCTCAAAACACAATATGCTTTGGATGGCTTACAACTGAAAGGGAAAAACTGTAATATCCTCTCAAAATTTATTCCACTTTCTACGTAAGATGTGAAATACATTCCTATTTGTGAAAGCTTACCGAGAGGGACAACGAGTGGCGGTGCTGGGTGAGTGAAATCCTTTTTGGTTTCGAGGTTTCAATTGGATCTCAAATATTTGGAGTTTTTCTAGAATTGAAACCCTCTTTGGTTTAGTACAAAATAGATGATTCGATATGATAGTGTTTGGCTTAGATGGGATGATCACAAAACTTGATTTTTCCTTCCTTTCCTTCACATTTCCCTCTCACGGTTCCCTTTTAATATCAAGTGTCCTAAACTATTCACCAAGTGTGACTAAGATCTTACCATGTGTCTAAATAAAGCTTTTCTAGACTGATTTGGACAATCCACACTGAGATTCAAAAACGACAGGGATGCGTGCTAACATTGATGTTACTATTCACTTCAAGAATGATGAAAATAACGTTACACCATAAAATCCTAAATAGTCCTTTGAAACTAGGAGTGCAATTTATTTTACAAATTTTGACTCCTAAGTACCTTGAATGAATTAAAATGTGTTTTTGAACAACTGTTGTCTAGAAAATGAAAATTATTTTATTGCACTGTAAAATCCTAAATATTAATCTGAGACTAATGGTGCAAACTATTTCTCATTCTCACAATCCTAAGTACCTCCAATAAATAAAATCACGTTTCTAACACTAAAGTGGGTAAGGAACTGGCTATACTGACAGATTAAAACCTATACGATTGCTCGATTCGTGAGACCTTTTCATGATTTTTACGATGTTCCTAAAGCCTAAAATAATTCATCCACTAAATTTCTAACGAGCAATTATACTTTTAAAGATTGCTTCTATTGTCTTTGTAGATTAAGTTTCCTTTGCAGTTGCCTGTTTCAATTATAAAGGATCAAACAAGCTAGCCTTTGTTTTTTGTTTGTCATTTAATAAAAGAATGATGTTGTAAGTGCCCCATTCCTAAATTGAAAGAGCATAGCTCCTCCTCACTGATGAGATTTATGTCAACCATTTCAGAATAAAGTATTGATTGTTTGCAACTAAATTCAATTAGATTTGGATCAAACTTTCTTGCCAGTTATTTTCAATATATCCACAACTTTTTTTGCATCATCCCTTATTAACTGTATAAATCATTTTTTTAAAACTCGAAATAGAATAAGCCTACTGGTGGAAAGACAATAAGTCTTGATATAACCTTGGCTGAAACTGAAATAGAATAAGCTTGTTTCTTTTTTATCTAGCAGTTGAACGGTGAGAAAAAGCCTATATTTTCTTTTTCTCTTAAGTAAGTCTATTTGCAGCGAGATACATTCGCTGCATATAGGTTTTTTCATCGAAAATACTTATTTGCAACAAAAGTATTTTTCGTTGTAAATATGTACATTTTGTTGCAAATAGACATATTGAATGTACATTTTGTTGCAAATAAACATACCCTTTTGCAACAAATGTAAATATTATTGTGAAGACAATAGCGATGACAATAAATTGATTTGCAACGATAAAATCTTGTGGCTAAAAGTGACTATTTGCGACGAAAAAAATAATTGTTGACATAGACTTTTCCCAAGATGACATTTGCAAGAGTAGGACAATGATATTTCATCATTACAAATACTTTTTTGCAAAGAAAATTGGACTTTTTGCAACGATTTTTTTTTTTTTTTGTTGAAAAGTCATTTTTGTTCTAGTATAAGTGTATTATGGATTTGTGAGTGTGTAATACAAAAAATAAAATAAAAAGGTGAGTTGCAAGTTGTGATGAATTGCTCCTTTTTCTCTCGGTTGGTCAAAAGTCCCATCTATGTGTGTTAAATTCCGAAGTCGTGTTTTAAATATATTTAAATGGGGCCCAGTGTTTTAAAGCCTTCAAAATATTTTAAATATCCAAAATTATTTTTAAGATGGGTATTTTTGGTATTATTGAACCAAGCCTGATTTTCAAGTAAGCCTTTTTATATTGTGAAACCACGAAAATAATATAGTTTTAACAAATCATTTTATTTAAATGATTTTAGTTCTCTAAGAGTATTATTTAATATTCATTATTTCATTTTATGTTAAAAACTCTACTTATTTAGATGACGTTATTTCTTTTTAAAATATCTAGCAAACTTCATAATTTTATTTTATGATGAAGGATTATATTTTTAGAATTTAAAGTTGATTCTTAAATTAGTCTTAGTATATTTCTATTTTTATTTAGTTTATTTTCAATGTTTAAATTTCCATCGTTAGGTACCTCTTCCTCCTCCCCCAGCCCCCACACCGATCTCCTCCCCCACGGACCATTCTCTCTCCCCGCAATCAGGCCGAAGCTCGTAGCTCTCTCTCCCCTTTTCCCTCCACCGTGCTGCCGTCGCGCCATCACGAGAAGCCCACGATCTCGCCGACCACGCTTCCCTCATGGCTCCACCCTCACGCCGTGTCTCTTCCTCTCCCTCCCAACCTCTCCTTTCTCTCTTGTATTCCTTTTAGATATGTCGCCGCTGCAGCTGCTGCCACCACCGCACCATTTCGTGATGCCACCAGCCCCTTCGCAAGAGCTTTCCCCTGCTCCTCCATGCCCAGTTGAGCCCCCACCTCCCCTCCCCCATTCCCTTGGTTTCTCTCGAGCCCAACACTCTCTCCTCCCAAGGCCACCGTGCTCCTCTCGAGCCGCCATGGGCCACCACTCCCCGCCGAGCTTCACCATCGTGCCTAGCCAGCTGAGGCCTTGCCTCCCTCTCTTTCCCACTTTGGCCGCTAGCATCCATGCACCCCCACCACCATACACAGTAAAACCCAGCCACCACTCACCAGCCATCAACCACCACGGTGAGACCAAAACCTAGCTCCTGCCGCCACCACGAGGCCCCACCAAACCCTAGTCACCCCAAACAACCCCTGTTTTAAGGTCATGGAAGTGACCACTGTGCCTCAACCAGCCATCGTGGGACCATGCCGGGCAGCAAGTGACACATTGTGCCAACCTCGACGCATGGTATAATCTCTCTCTCTTTCTCTCGATAGTTATTTTATTCTAAAGCTGGATGTTGTTGTGGACTATGTTGTTATTTGTGAATTGTGTTCTGCGTTTTGAAGTGTGAAGCTGTGTAATGTGAAGTGATGGGGCTGTTATGCAGTGTTGAATGATGTTGTGAAGTGTGGGATGGTTGTGTAGTTGTGGAGTAGTTTGTGATGTATCATGTAGTTTGAAGTGACAGGCATCATTGTGTAGTGTTGTGGCTATAAGAAGTGTAAGTGACAGGGTGTTGTGATGTGTCATGATGTATTGGTGATGTGGGAGGCTGTTGTGAAGTAACGGGACTAGGTGTGGAGTTATGATGTGATGGTGTTGTGCATAGCGACGTGATCAATCCATAGTTTGCCTAATGGGCGGATGCCATGTGAGGTGATGGGATCACTATACAGTTCGGGGTTGCGAACTATATAAAGTGATTGGATGTGGCATAACCGTGATGTTGTTGTACATCATGCAGGTCGAGTGATGTGTTGAGATAAGTTATGTAGTTTGGAGGTGCTGTGTACCATAAGGTGTTAGTTGGGTTTGAGTTGAAGGTTAGTATCGGAGTATGGAGCTTGTTTACATAAGCAGTCATTAGTGGATTATATGTTGATTTTAGGTGATAAAAGGGGCAGGGTACATGTGTAATTTTGTTGGACACATGTGCAGGATAGATTTACTATATGTATTGGATAATCTGTCTTAAGCATGAGTACATGATGTTTAAGCCTCAAGGTTGGCTTAAAGTTGTTTATTATGCATGGTTAAGATTATGGTGAAGTGTTGGTTAGGTTGTACATATATAAAGGAAGAGATGTATGTATTGACTAGGATGAGGTTGTATAACTTGGTTGGTCCAAGTTATGCATCGGGATGAATTGTTTGGTTGGAAGAGTATGATGAAGGTGATGATGATGTGTCTAAGCTTTTAAGGTGAATCAAGGAGGTCCACCTTGAAGGATGAGAACATGAAGTAGGAGACTCTGTGTTTGAAAGGTGACCTCAAGTGGGTCACAAGTTACGATCCTGAGATTGAGGAAACTTGATAAATGAAAGCATAAAAGATGGACTTGGATGATATAGTGTGTCTAAGTGAAGGAAGTCCTAATGAAGAGAAGTTTATATTTTCTAAGTTTAGTTTCTTATGCACTTTAAAAGGGAATAACGTTAATGTTATGTATGTATGTAGGTTGCCATTTGACAAGCACATGAATGGACTATATGAAATGTAAATAACATGGAGTCCAAATAAATATTATGTTCATACTTTTATAAAGTTTTTCAAATGACATGAAATGAAATGGAGAAGTTTCTCTTTATGATACTTTATGAAATGAAATGAAATTATGTTTTATGAAAGTATGCTAAGTATAAGTATTTAAAGGTATACGTATGTAAAGGCCTTCTTGGCAGCCCCTATTTATGCACCCTAAGTAATAGTTGTATGCATATGAATGGATGTTATACATAGTTTGTATTGTCTGTATTTTCCATGAAATGAAATGTTGAGATTTAGGCTTGATGCTTTTAAATGATGCGATAAAAGTGTTTTTAAATAACGTTATGAACTGCTATTTAAATGACGCTACGAACTACATTTTAAATGATGTTATGAAATAATGTTTAAAGAATACTTATGAAACGATGTTTGCTAATGATGTTTAAACTCAGGCTTTTAAGTGAAGTTTATGAAATGAATGGACTGGTGAATGAAAAGAAATTGAAAAGAAAAGACTTAAAGGAATGAATGAAAAGGAAAGGATTGAAATGAATGAATGTTTTAATGTATAAAAATGCTTAACGGCCACGACTGAATAAATGATGGTACCAAAGGACTGGGCAAATTGCAATGCTGGGTAAGTAGTACTGGTAGTGCACCCAGTGCTACCCCCTGATTGAAAGGGATTCCTAACCTGTGGCCACAGGCAGAATCTAGGTCCAAAAGACCGCTAACCCCAACACACGGGGTTTAACAATGTGTACCGGCCAGAGGAAAGTGAAAATAGTTAAGTTGAATGTTGTGTAATCATTTAGCTCTTTATGAAGGATGTACATAGTGTGGGAACATTTTAAGAAATAAAAACCTTTTTAAAGAGAAACACCACCTTGTAATGTTTTCAATGGAAATGAATGTTTTATATAAGGTATGTATGATAAATGATGAATGCATGAAAGAAAACCTATATTAGTATATTTTGACTGTATAAAGTAATACTTATCGAGTATTCAACTCACTTTAGTTTTTATGTATGTCCCTCCCCCTTCCAGGGACAAAGTGAGGAAGAAGTGTAAGGACAAACATGGCCCAAGGGAAGAGTGACTGAAGCCTAGGTGGACTTTATGTAACGTATGAAAGGGTGATTTTGTAAAAAACCTTTTATTTTAATTTAAAGATTTCCACTACAAACTCTCTTTTAACTTATAGAGTAGGTTTTTATCTTATACTTAGAACCTTTCATATCCTAGGAAGGAAAGGGAAAAGGTTTTAAAAGGGTCAATAATTATTGTCTCATTTTTATAAAAATTGTATTCTAAAGTTCCACCACAAGGATGGGCATTACAGGGTGGTATTAGAGCAAAACCCAGGTTATGAAAGATTCTATAAACGTTTCAAAATAAAAGAGAGAAACGTTCTACAAAGAAAGAAAACTTTTGAAAAAGGAACTGAAAGTGAAGGAAAAACCTAGGTTGAAGTCTTCCCAAGGTATGTCTCGTCCTACAGTAAGTATATGGAAGGTATATGTTTTAATGTTATGATATTTTATAGTATGACATAGTCAAGGCATGCATGTCAGAATGGCACCTGCTAGGAGAAGTATGTTAAGTGCATGAGATGTAGGAAGTGATAGAGAATGAAGGTAGTTAGAGGAGAAGCAATGAATGATGGAATGCTAGGAACGTATAGAAGTAGTTACATAGTCATGAGAAGAATTATCAGAAACGATAGATGGGCTGCAATAGTCAAGAAGTGCATGGACGACTACGAGCTAAGTTAGAAACAAGATGGAGGATGAGATGGTAGCTTCAAGCTTTTTCAGTAAGGATTGTGGTAAGTGCAGTGCAAGTGTTACTTGATGGATCAATTAAGTACTTGGAAATTACACGAGCATGTCAATGGAGAATTGACCAGACGCGAGGTTGAAGGTGCTATACACGGAGTGATTGAAGCTGTAAATGTGTATGGAGCATGAAGATGATGTGGGCACCAACATCAATGGGTTCATACCGAGTGTGAGAAAATTTTGTCCATAGAATTCTTAGAAAAAGGGGATATTGTGACGAATTGCTCATTTTTCTATCGGTTGGTCACGAGTCCCATCTATGCATTTTAAATTCTGGAGTCGTGTTTTAAATATAGCAGATAAATTTTAAATGGGAGCCAGTGTTTTAAAGCGTTCGAAATATTTTAAATGTCCAAACTTGATTTGCAATAGGAGTATTTTTTATATTATTGAACCAAACTTGATTTTCAAAAAAGCCTTTTTATATTGTGAAGCTCCAAAAATAATATAGTTTTAGCAAATCATTTTATTTAAATGATTTTAGTTCTTTAAAAGTATTATTTAATATAAATTATTTCATTTTATGTTAAAAACTTTACTTATTTAGATGATGCTATTTTTCTTAAAAATATTTAGCAAGCTTCATCATTTTATTTTATGATGAAAGATTATATCTTTTGAATTTAAAGTTGATTTTTAAATTAGTATTACTATATTTCCATTTTAATTCCTATTTTTAGTTAGTTTATTTTCAGTATTTAAATCTCCACTGTTAGATCAAATCTTATGACTCCTAGATGAAGGGTTGAGATTAAAACCCCAAGGAAAACCCTAATTCCCTCACTTTTCCTTCTTCCCTCTCCCTCCTCCCTCTGTCCAGCCGACACCTCCCTCCTCATTGATTCCCTATCTTCTCTCACATGACCCACTGCAGCCAACCGCAGCCGCCACTGTAATACCCGAGTCCTACTACGTAGATCCTTACGTCATTTTATTAATTCTTTAAGTTAAATATTTTGAGATAAATATTTTTATTACTTTCAATTATTTTATTTTAAGATGAATATGCTTTATTTTTAAAATATTATTTATTAAAATAAAATCAAGGGTATTATTTTTAGATTTTGAAATATTTTCCATTAAGTCCTTTAATTTTATTTATTTAGAAAATGACCCAATTAATCTCTACCATTGGATTGGCAGGGGAAAAGCATCCTTAAGGTGGATAGATCTCCACCATCCATCTTCCAAGCTTAGGTGATAAGCTTTGACCAAATTAACCAACTCCTTTTCCTTCCTTGGAGATAAGCTTCCTATGTAAGCCATAGAATTTCCTTTTCTATCCCTTACACCATGGCTTACAAGAGAAGGAACAAACTCCTTCTTTCTGTTTTGCACCCATTGGTCAAAGCAACACAAAAAGTGAAAAAATTAAAATTTATCCCCTTTAGTCCCCATAGCTGTCGACCCTCACCCAAGAGAAAATAAATGATTTTTTCACTCCCTTTCCAAGCAAGCTAAAGCCAACCCTTCTTCTTTTCTTCTCTTTTGTTCTTCAAGAAACCAACTCTTCTTATCATCTTCAAGCTTATGACTCCATAGCAAGGTAAGAGTACCCTTCTCCTTTGTGTATTTCGAATTTAGCCATGGTTGATCAAGTGGGTTTTCTTTTGATGATTTTTTATGTTTCGGTTTTGGGGTTTAAAATAGTGATATCGTGATGCTCTTCAAAGACACGGTTGTCCCTCTTTTTGGTCTTCCACTTGTGTTTTGGAATGGCCTAAGAGCTTAAGGTAAAAATCATAATTTGACTTATTTATTTTTAATGTGATTTTGGAAGCCCATTAAGTTGTTTTAGCTTGTGTCTTGATGTGTTTAATTTCCTATATTTCAAATAAATATGTATGCCCTATTTTTGGCCAAAACCGAATGGTATTATAGTTGTTTTGCTATGTATTTTCCTATATTTCAAAATGCTATGTTGTTATTAAACTTGGTTTAATCATAGGTGATGATTATAGTGATTTTAAATTATATATGTTGGTATCATGTGCCTTGTGTTAAGATTTGGTTGGTAATCTATTTTTAGGATGCTAGAGGTTTGGTTTAGAGGTTTTGCTTGGTTCTATAATTTTAGATCTTGCTTTCAATGGAGTTAAGGGAGTAAATCATAAGCTTAAGTGTTTAAATGTTTTAAAGTTTCTTAATGAGTAACTTTGCTATACCTTATGCTACTTTAGTTTTAAATGGGAGGTTTTATCTAAACTATTTAATATATTGCTTATGTGAATAAGTTATAGCTTAGTTAGTTTAGATATAAGGGATTAATTGTGCATGAGGTATTATGATATGCAAAGCTGTCCAAGTATTCCTAAGTCCATATCATGTCATGTCTTGATGTAAAAATAGCCATTTATGTTGTCCCTTGTTTGGTTAAATTCTACCTAACCCGAGAGTCTAAAATATTGATAAGTTATCCTTTTATGATGAGGGACCAGAAGTTGATTTAAAGGGGCATGTTTCCTAAGCTTGTTTAGCCTACTTGAGATACCTAAATCTATTTTAAAGCCAATTGTTGATTTCCAGATTTTATCTCCAAATGTCCATAACCCAAAGCGAACTTGAACCAAAGAGACCTTCCTTGAAGCTTATGAATTCTTAGCTACTTTTCATGTAAGCTTTTAAAATAGCATTTTCATGGACAGCTAGCATGTCTTAATACTTAAGTTATTTCTCTTATAAGTTGAGGTGAGGAGTAGTCATTTGGGTTAATGTTAAGCATAGAAGGGACGTTAGATTGTGGTATCGTGGCTTTCTCTTTTAAAGGGAGGGCTAAAGAATATTGTATGAGTATTAACACGCTTATGCTATTTATTGGAATATGACCTATATTGATGATGGAAGTATCGAGGAGCATAGTGGTAAGTAGCTATGAACGTGCTTCTTACACCAAGTTCTCTTTATGAAAGAATGTCTCTCTCTCTCTTATTGCAAATATTTTTCTAAAGAAACGAGTATATGAATATAGTATGAACAAGCCCTTTCTTGATAGCCCCTATCAAGCACCCTATCGATTATAATTGTGTGTATGTGCATAAGGTATTGCATGCATGTTCATTCTAAGTCATGAGATTTCCATATATGCTCTCTCAATAAATTTATTGATTATTCTTATATGTAGTATAGTATGAAAATGTATCTTGTTCATAAAAATGCTTGTGCATCGAAGTAAGAAAGACGATGAAAATGTTTTGATTACAAAGGAAAGGAAATGAATGTCTTATGCCTTATGCTTCAAGTGATGCTTTAAATGAGTTTTAAAATGCCTCTATGAACTGATGCTTTTAAATGATGTGAAGAATGTTTTTTAAAATGACCCTATGAAATGATGCTTTAAATGATGCGAATGAAACGATTTAAGATGTCCCTATGAACAGATGTTAAATTGTCCCTATGAACTGATGTTTTATGGATGCTATGAAAAATGATGTTTAAGCTCATGCTTTTAAAATGATGCTTTCTCATGAATGCACTGTTAAATGAAAAGATGATGTTTAAGTTCATGCTTTTAAATGACGTTTCTCCTTGAATGAACTGTTAAATGAAAATGACTGAAAATAAAGGACTTAAAGGACTGCCATGAATGAAAGAAAGAAATAACTGAATGAATGAACGTTTTATTGTATGAAAATACATAACGGCCATATGAATGAAAAGGGTTCCAAATGAATGGACAGATTGCGATACCGGGTAAGTAGTACTGGTAGTGCACCCAGTGCTGCCCCCCATGAAAGGGATTCCCAACCTATGGCCACGGGTGGAATCCAGGTTCAAAGGAAGACCGCTAACCCCAACACACGGGGCGTAATAGTGTGTACCAGGCAAAGAAAGTGAATCAGGAATTAGCAAAAATGTTTATGTATGCATGTTTTCAAAAGGAAAAGAATAGATGTATAGTTCATTCACTGCATGGTGTACTACTTATTGCGTATTCGACTCATTTTTGTTTCAAATGTTTTAAACGTCCAGGTAATGACGAAAAGGCTGGGGAGCAAGACACTATTGCAGAGGGAGAGGCAGACGCTTAGGACCTTCCCTAACTAGGACAATTATGTTTATAGATGATGGGCTATGTTTATGTATAGGCGTACTATGTTGGGATGGACTCTGAGAGTCTCTTATGGGTGAATGTTCAAATAGAACGTCTATCAAGTGTTCCCTTTATTAAATTAAAAATTTAGAGTCTATGTTGGGATGGACTCTGAGAGTCTCTTACGTGTGTCATGTTCATGTTGATCACATGTTATGAGAAAAAGGAAAAGAAAAAGAAAGAAAATAAGAAGAAAAGGAAAAGCAAACTTCACGACTCCGTCCTTCCCGAGGCGGGGTTGTGACAAATCTTGGTATTAGAGCAAAGGTTATAAGGTCCTGTAGACTTTAGGGATGAACTAAGCTGAAGTCCTCTCTCTAAAGTGTGCCAAGCTCCACAACAAGTTTAAAATGTATTTTCTTATTGAGTATCGTGAATTATGTTAGAATGATTGCAAGTCATGCACATTTGTTTCATATGAGTTCATTGCTATTGTTACTATTGTACGTGTTTTAGTATGGCACCGATAGGCAATACTAAGAAAGATAAATGTTGGGGGCGACCCCATTCCCATAGTGTAGAGAATTAGCAGGAGGTTCCAAAAGATACGAGGGACCTCACCAATGCAGTTGCATGCTTAATAGAGATCGTTATTGATGGACAAACTGAGACACAAAGACAAACCTAACATTCAACAACCTTCGAAATAGCACCCTTTGGTGTTTGATGGCACGTGTAGCGAAGTAGATGCTGACAACTGGATCGAGCGCCTAGAGAAGATCTTTTGCGTAGTCTTATGTCCGAAATAAGAGAAGATGGAATTCACTACTTACAACTTATTTGACGTGGCAAACAGGTGGTGGAAGTCTACCCATGGGCTTTTCCCCAAGAGTTGAGCGAGGCAACTCCAATTTCATATGCAATATTTAAAGAAGCTTTCACTGACCGGTTCTTCACCCTATTTCCCCATCGTGCATTAGTATTAGGCAATCCTGGTGCCACACATTCCTTCATATTCCGTAAGTTTGCTTGTTTAAGTGAAAGGGCCCCTGAGTCCTTGGAGTGTGTGATGTTTGTTTCTACTCCACTAGGAGACTCCTTAAATTGTAGTTCCATATTGAAGGGATGCGCGATAGAGATACAAGGTTGACACCTCCTTGCAGATTTAATCCTATTTGACATGGATGAGTTCGATGCCATTTTGGGCATGGACTGGTTATCTTAGCGCCATGCCTACATGGAGTGCTTCGAGAAGAGGGTGGTCTTTAGACCATCGGGTGAGATAGAGTTCTGCTTTTGTGCAGTGGGTAAGCACCCTCAGCCAATATAGTTTTCGTGCCAAAAGCCATCGAGATGTTGAAGAAGGGTTGGATGGGATTCCTTGCTAATTTGGTTATGACTCAACCAAATGAAACTTGGCTTCTGGATATCAAGGTAGTGATAAAATTCCCAATGTTTTTCCAGATGAGTTACTTGGCTTACCTCTGGATAGAGAGATCGAGTTCTCAATAGATCTTCTACCGGGAACGACGTCGATTTCCAATACAGCCTATCAGATGGCACCTGTAAAGCTCAAGGAGCTTAAGGATCAGCTGCAGGAATTATTGGAGAAGGGCTTTATTCGCCCTAGCGTGTCACCATGGGGAGCACTAGTCTTCTTGTTAGGAAGAAAGATGGATCATTGCGCATTTGCATTGATTATAGAGAATTGAATGGGGTGACCATTAAGAATCGATATCTGTTACCTCTGATCGATGATCTATTCGATCAACTTCAAGGAGCACATGTACGCTCGAAGATCGATCTCCGTTCGAGATACTACTCATTGAAGATTATGGCGGAAGATGCTCCTAAGACTACCTTCGGGACAAGGCGTACGTTAATCAGTTGTTATCGTATTTATTGACGATATCCTAGTTTATTCTAAGAGCCCGGAGGAGCATGTAAAGCACCTGGAAGTGGTACTACAAATTTTAAGGGAGAAGAAATTGTATGCCAAACTGACTAAGTGTGAGTTTTGGCTACAAAAGATTTCTTTCCTTGGCCACATAGTGTCGAAAGATGGGATTTTTGTGGATCCTTCGAAGGTCGAGGCAATTGTAGAATGGCCTAGACCTAAGATGGTCCAAGAGATCAGGAGCTTCTTGCGTCATGCGGGGTATTACCGAGGATTTTTCTAAGGGTTTTCCCACATTGCAGTCCCATGATAAAGCTCATTAGGCAAGGGGAGAAATTTATATCGACTAAGGAGTGTGAGAAAAGCTTGTGATGGCGCCTGTTCTAAATATACCTTCAGGTACAGGTGGTTTCGTGATATACAGCGACATGTCACACCAAGGGTTGGGATGTATCCTGACGCATCGTGGGAGAGTTGTAGCGTATGCCTCACGCCAACTCAAGGATTATGAGCGCAACTACTCGACCCACAAGCAAGAGCTAGCAGCAGTTATTTTCACCTTAAAGATTTGGCGACATTACTTGTACGGGGAGCACTGTGAGATCTACACGAATCACAAGAGTCTTAAATATCTCTTCACTCATAAGGAATTAAATGTGAGACAACACAAGAAGTTGGAGCTAATAAAGGATTTTAACTGTACCATCAACTACCATCCCAGCAAGGCTAATGTCGTGGCAGATGCCCTCAACAGGAAGTTTTCTTCTGGTACCCTTGTTAGCATGTACACCCCTCATAAATTTATTCTCCTGGACATGGAGAAGCTTGGAGTGGAGGTGGTGAGGGATGTACAGGCAAGGTTAAGTACCCTGATTCTTGGTCTGACAATATTGGACTAGATTAAAGCTGCTTAGAGTGAAGATGTCAACCTCCAGAAGGTCAAGATAAAGGTTTTAAAAGGGGACCAACTCAACTTTATGGTTTCTGAAGATGGGTCCCTACGGTTCAAGGGGAGGCTTTGTGTACCAGTAGAGAACGAATTACGAGATCTACTACTGAGGGAGGCATACATGTCCTTATACACAATGCATCCGGGTAGCGCCAAGATGTATCGAGACCTAAGACAAAACTACTGGTGGAGTGGAATGAAGAGGGATGTATCTAATTTTGTAGCTCAATGTCTGACGTGCCCGATGGTTAAGGCCAAGCAATAAAGGCCTTCAAGAACACTGCAACCAGTGCCGATCCCAGTTTGGCCATGGGACAAGACTAGCATGAACTTTGCAATAGGATTTCCTAAAGCCCAGGTGGATAAGATTCAGCATGGGTGATCGTCGATAGGTTGTCCAAGACAGCTCACTTCATCCTTATTCAGATGACCTATTCGATGAGCAAATTAGCAGAACTATAGGTCCGGGAGATAGTCAGACTACATGGGATTCCATCCAAGATCATGTCGAGTTGGGATTCGCGGTTCAGGTCAACATCTTGGAGGAGTGTGCAAAAGAATCTAGGGATTAGTATTTCTAAGGGTAGCTCCCATGAGAGGGGTGATGAGGTTTGGAAAGAAAGGCAAACTAACTCCAAGATTTATTGGCCCATTTGAGATCCTGGAAAGAGTAGGAGCAATGGCTTATAGACTTGCACTCCCTCCACAATTCTCAGCCATGCACGATGTATTTTACATCTCAATGCTTTGAAAGTAAGTGCATGATCCCTCCCATGTGATCGAGTACGCGCCCTTCAAGTACACAAGGATTACTCCTATAAAGAAATACCGGTTAGGATCCTTGATCGGAAGGTGCAAGTGCTCCGTAGCAAACAATCTTGACAATCAAAGTGTTGTGGAGCCACCGCACCAAACAATGGGTGACGTGGAAGCATGAGGACAATATGACGGAAAAGTATACCACCCTTTTCTTTGAAGTAGGTTCAATCTCAAGGACGAGATTGCTTTTAAGGGGGTTAGAGTTGTAATACCCGAGTTCTACTACGTAGGTCCTTACGTCATTTTATTAATTCTTTAAGTTAAATATTTTGAGATAAAGATTTTTACTACTTTCAATTATTTTATTTAAGATGAGTATGCTTTATTTTTAAAATATGATTTATTAAAATAAAATCAAGGGTATTATTTTAGATTTTGAAATATTTTCCCTTAAGTCCTTTAATTTTATTTATTTAGAAAATGACCCAATTAATCTTTACCATTGGATTGGTAGTGAAAAGCATCCATGAGGTGGATAGATCTCCACCATCCATCTTCCAAGCTGACCAAATCAACCAACTCATTTTCCTTCCTTGGACGTAAGCTTCCTATGTAAGCCATATAATTTCCTTTTCTATCCCTTACACGTTGGCTTACAAGAGAAGGAACAAACTCCTTCTTCTCTTTTGCACCCATCGGTCAAAGCAACACAAAAAGGGGAAAAGTTAATATTTATCCCCTTTAGTCCCCATACCCGTCAACCCTCACCCAAGAGAAAAGAAATGAATTTTTCACTCCCTTTCAAGCAAGCTAAAGCCAACCCTCTCTTTTGTTCTTCAAGAAACCAACTCCTCTCATCATCTTCAAGCTTATGACTCCATAGCAAGGTAAGAGTACCCTTAAAACAGTGATATCGTGTTGCTCTTCATCGACACGGTTGTCCCTCTATTTGGTCTTACACTTGTATTTTGGAATGGGCTAAAAGCTTAAGGTAAAAATCCTAATTTGACTTATTTATTTTTAATGTGATTTTGGAAGCCCATTAAGTTGTTTTAGCTTGTGTCTTGATGTGTTTAATTTCCTATATTGCAAATAAATATGTATGGCCCTGTTTTTGGCCCAAACTGAATGGTATTATAGTTGTTTTGCTATGTATTTTCCTATATTTCAAAATGCTATGTTGTTATTAAACTTGGTTTAATCATAGGTGATGATTATAGTGATTTTAAATTATATATGTTGGTATCATGTGCCTTGTGTTGAGATTTGGTTGGTAATCTATTTTTAGGATGCTAGAGGTTTGGTTTAGAGGTTTTGATTGATTCTATAATTTTATATCTTGCTTTTAAAGGTATTAAGTGAGTAAATCATAAGTTTAAGTGTTTAAAGGTTTTAAAGTTTCTTAATGGGTAACTTTGCTATACTTTATGCTACTTTAATTTTAAATGGGAGGTTTCATCAAAACTATTTAATATATTGCTTATGTGAATAAGTTATAGCTTAGTTAGTTTAGATATAAGGGATTAATTGTGCATGAGGTATTATGATATGCAAAGCTGTCCAAGTATTCCTAAGTCCATATCATGCCATGTCTTGATGTAAGAATAGCCATTTATGTTGTCATTTTATTTTATTTTATTAAAGAGCCTAGAATCACTTGTCCACGAGTGTCCCTGTCCCAATTTTAGTAATATATCCTCACTTATGGCAGAGGAAAACCATGGTTACAGACCAATTCCTGGGGATACAATATAAAGTTCCGAAAGCAGGTATCAAAATAGCCTAGTTTTTGCTACCCAAGAAACAAAAAGACAGAAAAAAGACAAGCAACAAAACCCCACCTGCAAAAAATGGTTAGCACAACACAAATAGACAATAAAATCTTACCAAACCAACACAGCGACCAAACATCACCTGTGGGTTGACTCTAATAGCAACGCAAAGATGGTAAATCAAGTTTATCCAATCGAATTAATCCTCGAAGGATCCTAAGCAAATCCCCAATAATATTCCATTCCGTGTTAAGACTAGCCGCCCCGCTCCGGGCCAACCAGGTAGCAACTTTATTTCCTTCCTTATAAACGTGCCAAACTACGCAAACCATCGAGTCCATAAGGACAAGTATATCCTCCCAAAAATCCTCCAAATACCATACTCCACATCTCCACCTATTCCACCACGAGATTACCACTTCAGAATCTAATTCTATTTCCACAAAATTAATCCCTAGATTTTTACAGTCTTTAAGACCCTGCAACAGAGCTAACAACTCAACTCTATTATTTGAACCGAAACCAATATGAGAATTAAAAGCATGAACCAAGTGTCCTTGATCATTCCTAATAATACCACCCACCCTTGAAGAACCTGGGTTTCCTAGACTACTACCATCTGTATTCAATTTAAACCACTCTTGAGCAGGTTTTTGCCAAGCCACAAGCTTTAAATACTGCTTCACAGGGACTTTAGGCATAATTTTTAAAGCTTGTAAAATTTACTATTCGTACGTAGAACATTTCTTAACCTTTTTCATGTCTTGACTTATTGAGGCCATCCAATTCTTAATAGCATGCCAAACCGCACTAATAGATTGAGTGTGCCCCTTCATACTGGTAGTGCATCTTCTACACCAAAGATGCGAACTAATAATCGACGAAAGTAGCACCACAAAAATCCCCACTTGAGAGTCGGTTGACACACGTCTAAATCAGGCTGTCACCATCTCCATCCAAGTACGACCAAGAGGTAGACCAAAAATATTACCACAATAATGCCATATGTTAGCAGCAAACTCTCCTTCAAACAGAACATGATTTTGATCCTCATATTTACCTACTTCACAGCAATCACAACGAGAAACTATCGGGATCCCAATCCGTCTAAGACTATCATCAACACTCAAAGCCATATTCCATGCTCTCCACATAAAAACTGAAATTTTAAGAGGCAACAACCTATGCCACATCCAAGAATGCCAATCCAAATTTGAACCTCTTAAGCTGATTTAGTAGAAAAATTAGCACTCTCATGTTTACTCCAGATCAACACATCAGAACCCTCCTTACAACTGGCCAAAGCCTTAATAATATCGTCCACATTATCCTGACCCACTAACGAATCCAACAGCTCCATATCCCAACTATTATTCAGCTTAAACTCCTTAACTTTAAGAACCGGAGTCCCCACAATCTAGAAATCCTCAAATAACGGACCCCTATCCCTCCATTTATCATACCAAAATAAAATATTCCCCTCCCCCACTCTCCACTTTTAATTATTCAGCACATCGGAAATACTCTTAACTATCATTTTCCAAAACCTCGTTCCTTTTTTCGTATCAATGAGAGACCAAGGCGAAGAGCCCACATATTGATAAGCTATCCTTTTATAATGAGGGACCACAAGTTGATTTAAAGGGGTATGTTTCCTAAGCTTGTTTAGCTTACTTGAGATGCCTAAATCTATTTTAAAGCCAACTGTTGAGAATTTCCAGATTTTATCTCCAAATGTCCATAACCCAAAGCGAGCTTGAACCAAAGAGACCTTACTTGAAGCCTATGAATTCTTAACTACTTTTCATGTAAGCTTTTAAAATAGTCTTTCCATGGACAACTAGCATGTCTAAATACTTAAGTTATTTCTCTTTTAAGTTGGGATGAGGAGTAGTCATTTGGGTTAATGTTAAGGATAGAATGGACGTTAGATTGTAGTATCCTAGCTTTCTCTTTTAAAAGGAGGGCTAAAGAATATTGTATGAGTATTATCAGGCTTATGCTATTTATTGGAATAGGACTTATATTGATGATAGAAGTATCGAGGAGCATAGAGGTAAGTAGCTATGACCATGCTTCTTACACCAAGTTCTCTTTATGAAAGAATGTCTCTCTCTCTTATTGCAAATATTTTTCTAAAGAAAAGAGTAAATGAATATAGTATATACAAGCCATTTCTTGATAGCCCCTGTTAAGCACCCTATTGATTATAATTGTGTGTATGTGTATAAGATAATGCATTCACGTAGGTTCTAAGTCATGAGATTTTTATACCTGCGCTCTCAATAAACTTATTGATTATTCCTATATGTAGTATAGCATGAAAATGTATCTTGTTCATAAAAATGCATGTGCATCGAAGTAAGAAAGATGATGAAAATGTTTTGATTGCAAAGGAAAGGAAATTAATCTCTTATGCCTTATGCTTCAAGTGATGCTTTAAATGAGTTTTAAAATGCCCATATGAGCTGTTGTTTTTAAATGATGCGAAAATGTGTTTTAAAATGTCCCTATGAACTGATGCTTTAAATGACGTGAAGGAAACGTTTTAAGATGTCCCTATGAACTGATGTTAAATTGTCCCTATGAACTGATGTTTTATGGATGCCATGAAAAATGATGTTTAAGCTCATGCTTTTAAAATGATGCTTTTTCATGAATGCACTGTTAAATGAAAAGATGATGTTTAAGTTCATGCTTTTAAATGACATTTCTCCATGAATGAACTGTTAAATGAAAATGATTGAAAAGAAAGGATAGAAAGGAATGCCATGAATGAAAGAAAAAAATGAATGAATGAATGAACGTTTTATTGTATGAAAATACGTAACGGCCATATGAATGAAAATGGTACTAAATGAATGAGCAGATTGCAATGCCGGGTAAGTAGTACTGGTAGTGCACCCAGTGCTGCCCCCATGAAAGGGATTCTCAACCTGTGGCCACGAGCAAAATCCAGGTCCAAAGGAAGACCGCTAACCCAAACACACGGGGCGTAATAGTGCGTACCGGCCAAAGAAAGTGAAACATGGATGTATAGTTATTTCTTAAAATGTTTATGCATGAAAGCATAGTTTTTGTTTATTTCTTAAATGTTTATGCATGAAAGTATGGCTTATTCCTTAAACAGTTATGCATGAAAGCATTTTCAAGAATTAGCAAAAATGTTTACGTATGCATGTTTTCTAAAGAAAAAGAATAGATGCCTAGTACGTTCCCTGCATGTTGTACTACTTACTAAGTGTTCGACTCATTTTTGTTTTCAATGTTTTAAACATCCAGGTAATGACGAAAAGGCTGGAGAGCAAGGCACTACTGCAAAGGGAGAGGCAAAGGCTTAGGACCTTCCCTAACTAGAACAATTATGTTTATGGATGATGGGCTATGTTTATGTGTAGACGTACTATATTGGGATGGACTCTGAGAGTCTCTTATGGGTGAGTGTTCAAATAGAACGTCTATCAGGTGTTCCCTTTAATAAATTAGAAATTTAAAGTACACGGGTGTCATGTTCATGCTGATCACATGTTATGAGAAAAAGCAAAAGAAAAAGAAAGAAAATAGGAAGAAAAGGACAGGCACGTACGTTTAAAGGTATCCATATGTAAAGGCCTTCTTGGCAGCTCCTATTTATGCACCCCATGTAATAGTTGTATGCATGTGACTAGTATGTATTGTCTATATTTTTCATGAAATGAATTGTTGAGGTTTAGGCTTGATGCTTTTAAATGATGTTTAGAAAATGCGATGAAAGTGTTTTTAAATGACTCTATGAACCACTGTTTAAATGACGCTACGAACTAAGTTTTAGATGATGCTATGAATTGATGTTTAAGCTCAGGCTTTTAAGTGATGTTTATGAAATGAATGGATTGATGAATGAAAATAAATGAAAATGAAATGATTGAAAAGAATGAATGAAAAGGAAATGAGTGAAATGGATGAATGTTTTAATGTATAAAAATACTTAACGGCCATGACTAAATGAATGATGGTACCAAAGGACTGGTCAGATTGCAATACAGGGTATGTTGCATTGGTAGTGCACCCAATGTCGCCCCCTAACTGATAGGAATTCCTAACCTATGGCCACATGCAGAATTCAGGTCTAGAAGACCACTAACCCCAACACACAGGGCGTAACAGTGTGTACCAGCTAGAGGAAAGTGAAAGGAGCTAAGTTGAATGCTCTGTAATTGTTTAGCTCTTTATTTAGGATGTACAAGGTGTGGGGACGCTTTAAGAAATGAAAACCAATTTAAAGAAAAACCCCACCTTGTAATGTTTCCAAAGGAAATGAATGTTTTTGGTAAACTATGTATGATGAATAATGCATGCATGATTAAAAACCTATGTTTATATATTTTGACTGTATAAAGTAATAATTATTGAGTATTTGACTCATTTTAGTTTTTATGTATGTCCCTCCCTTGCTAGGGACAAAGTGAGGAAGAGGAGTCAGGACAGACATGGCCTAAGAGAAGAGTGACTGAAGCCTAGGCAGACTTTATGTAATGTATGAAAGGGTAATTTTGTAAAAGAACTTTTATTTTAATTTAAAGATTTCCACTGCAAACTCTATTTAGCTTATAGAGTAGGTTTTATCTTACACTTAAAACCTTTCATATCCTTAGAAGGAAAGGGAAAAAGTTAAAAGGGTCAATAATTCCACCACAAGGATGGGCGTTGCACAAGTGGGGTGGTACACACGACCAAAAGGGAAAGAGGCAATGTATTGGCATTGGTCTCTCATTTCCAAGAGCCCTTAATGTAAGACAACTAACCTTATGAACTTGACTTGATGGTTGTGTAAGACGATCTGAAAAGTTTTCAAAGAAGCTTATAATATGGAAGTGACAGTCAAGAGCAAGCGGTGGGGCCACATGACATGGCAAGGCCTTCGTGATTTTCGAATGCTAGTATAGGTCCATGTGGTTGCCAAGTGTCATGCATCTAAGTGATGGGTCCAAGGTACCCAATAGAGTGGATCATAGTCACAACTTTCTAACAGTACTGGCATTGGCTTAGCCAAATACTAGTGAAAGTTATAGTTTAAAGAATGTCCATTAAATTGAGCCTACATTGAATTAGCTAAATAGAATTCATTTAAATATTAGCTACAATAAATTCATCCCACTTTTCATATATGAAGTGAATCGTAGCACTTGCATATTAATACTTTATTATTTTCTGTCACAAGGTTGTTTGGGTTTTCCTTCCCACTAGTGTATCTCATGCCTCTTTTCCTCTTCCCTCTCACGACCATCTCCTTCTTCGCACATCTCATTGTTTTCCTTGTTAGGATGGGGTAATGAAGGAATTTGGGAGTTGCAGTGTGTTCAAGGTTGCTGCAGTGAAGAAGAATGAGAGTTGTAGTGTTGTGATTCATCATGTGATGTAGAAGAATTGTATAAGGCATTGTGTAGATAGGATCGTGTGATAAGCACGTGTTCATTAATAAGAGTAATAGTTTTGTACTAGCCTTACTTACAAATAGGTAGTTACAATATTGCCCTTAATTCTAATAGAAATAACTAACTCATTTCACATGAGTAGTTGTATAAAATCCTACGAAACTGAATGGAAAAGCATCTGAAGTATTATACAGAATTCATTTTCTTGGAGGTCTTGTTCTAGTTACTAGTATACTGTAACAAAGTGGCATCAGAGCAGTCGATTCTTGAAGATATTGTGCCTGCGAAGTTATTGGGTTCAAGATGGCAGAAGGTACAAGATATAAAGATTTGGAAAAGCTAATTTTGGGCTTGAGGCAATCACAAGAGCAGCAACAGAAGAGGGTCGAGGACCAACACAGAACAGTTGAAGACCATCAAGGTGCTTTGGAAGCATTAAGTACCAAGATCGATTTGTTGTTGGAGGTTGTTAATGGAGGAAGAGTGGGTTCAAGAAATGGAAATGGCAATGGAAGTAACAGACATGAGGAAGAAAACTCTGTAGTTCCTTTTAGAAGTATCAAGATTGAGTTTCCAAGGTTCGATGGTGAGAATCCAATAGGATGGATTTACAAGGCTAATCATTACTTTGCCTTGCATCCCATGCCTGATGGTCAAAAGGTTTTAATGTCTTCTTTCTATATGGAGGGTAGTGCCTTAGTTTGGTTCCAAGATGCGAAGAGAACTGGCAATTTCAGAACTTGGGAAGCATTTGTGGCAGCCTTGCAACTAAGATTTGGTAATTCTTCCTATGATGATCCTATGGAAGCCATTACTAGACTTAGACAAACTGCTTCTGTTACAGCATACAAGTCACAATTCGAGGTAATTTCTTATCGACTAAAAGGGTTGTCTGAAAGCTATAAATTGAGTTGTTTCTTAAGTGGGCTAAGAGATGAAATAAGGTTACCAGTTAGAATGCTGCATCCATAGGATTTAAATTCTGTTTTTGGGTTGGCTAAAATCCAAGAAGAGTACATTAATAGTAGTTGAGGAAGCTTTAGAAATGTCATTGGACAGCATTCCTCTCATGTCTGACATTCTGTAGGAGGTAATGCCTCTAATTCTCTAGGGACAAATGTGACAACAAATTCTATTTTTAAGAAGGAACCTTATGCTAGAAACAAGGGAGGAAATTTTAGAAACACTATGCCTATTCAAAAAGTTTCTCTAGCAGAAATGAAAGAAAGAAGAGATAAAGGCCTGTGTTATTTTTGTGAAGAAAAATGGAATCCATCTCATAAGTGTAAAAGGGCTAGAATCTATTTGATGGAAGGCATGGACCTGCGTTCAGATGTTAATGAGGATTTGCATGAGGAACTGGTGGATATTGACAATTTTGAGGAGTTCAAGTTAGAGTGTGAGATGCCTGAGATTTCTTTGAGTGCCATAGCTGGTTCTTTAAGCCCAAGAACCATGAGGATCAAGGGAAAAGGAAAAGGTTGTTCTGTCATTATCTTGGTAGATACTGGCAGTACGCATAATTTCCTTGTCCCAATGGTGGCCAAGAAAGTTGAGATGTTTGCAAATATGAAATAACAGATTGAGGTTCAAGTTGCAAATGGGGAGAGGGTAAGAAGTGAAGGGTTGTTGCAAGGGGTTCAGTTTCAAATGCAAGGAACTGAATTTATGAGTGATTTTTTTCTGCTTTCACTGGCTGGTTGTGATGCAGTTGTTGGGATGCAGTGGTTGTGTACTTTGGGATCTGTGTTGTGGAATTTTAATAATCTCACTATGACTTTTGAGGTTGATAAAAAACCTGTGGTGTTGAAGGGTTTAAGGCCCAATAGACCTGAGTTGGTGGAAGAAGTTCAGTTTGGTCAAGTTACTACAGTGGAAATGAAGGGTATATTTTTGCAGATTGTTCCTCAAGATTCCACTAAGAAGTTACAGATTTTGGTCCCTAGTATTGAAAAGGTTTTGCTGAAGTTTGGAAGGGTATTTGAGGAGCCTAAATGATTGCCTCCTAAAAGAAATAAAGATCATCAGATTATTTTGAGAGAGGGAACTCAGCCTATATCTGTAAGACCATATAGATATCCCTTTTATCAAATAGTGCATGAACTGTTAACAACTGGGGTGATTCGAAATAGCCAATCTCCTTTCTCTTCTCCTGTACTTTTGGTGAGGAAATTAGATGGAACATGGCGTATGTGCATGGGCTATAGGGCTCTCAACAAAGAAACTGTTAAAGACAAGTTTCCAATACATGTGATAGATGAGCTTTTGGATGAACTGTTTGGGGCCACAATTTTCTCAAATTTGGACCTTAGGGTACCATCAAATCAGAGTAAGGGAAGAAGATATAGAGAAGATAGCTTTCAGAACACACCATGGGCATTATGAGTTTTTGGTTATGCCTTTTGGCTTAACCAATGCTCCAGCAACCTTTCAATGACTTATGAATGAGATATTTCAACCTTTCCTTAGGAAGTTTGTTATAGTTTTCTTTGATGACATTCTTGTCTATAGCAAAACTAAGGAAGATCATTTACGGCACTTATCTTTGGTGTTGGATACCTTAGCAAAAAACACATTATTTGCTAAGAGGAGTAAGTGTCATTTTGGCTGTGAGGAGATTGATTACTTAGGCCATTTGGTTTCTGCAGAGGGGGTTAAAGCAGATCCCTCTAAAATTAAAGCCATGATTGAATGGCCATTGCCCAGAACCATTAAGTCCTTAAGGGGTTTCCTTGGACTAACTGATTATTATAGAAAATTTGTGAAAGGTTATGGTATTATAGCTGGCCCACTCACTGATTTGCTAAGGAAGGATTCTTTTGTATGGGGACCCAAGGCTTCTAAGGCATTTGAGGCCATAAAGTTAGCTGTGAGTAATCCTCATGTGTTAGCTATGCCTAATTTTTCTTAAGAGTTCTTGATTGAATGTGATGCATGTGGTAAATGAGTGGGTGTTGTGTTAATGCAAGATGGGAAGCCCTTGGCTTATTTGAGTCAAGCTTTGAAGGGTAAGGCATTAGATTTGTCTACATATGAAAAATAGCTATTCGCATTGGTGTTGGCTGTTGAAAAATGGAGGCCTTATTTGCTTAGAGGCACATTTGTGATTAAAACAGACCAGAAGAGTTTGAAGTTTCTACTAGAGCAGAAAATTGGTACTCCTTCACAACAAAAGTGATTAGCAAGCTACTTGGTTATGATTTCAAGATTGAATACAAGAAAGGGAAGGATAATGTGATTGCTGATGCTTTGTCTAGAAGAGAGGAAGGGCCTGAATCAGGTGCTATTTTGGCTGCTATAACAGTACTGAATCCTATTTGGTTGGAAGAATTAAAGTCCTCTTATTTGTTGAATTATGAAATATCTGAGATTTGTGGGAAGTTGCAGCAGGGTTCCTTACATACTTCTGGATTCTAGGTTAAGAATGTCTTGCTGTTCAAGAAGGGCAGATTGTTTTTGTCTGCTACATCTCCACTTAAACATCAAATTCTCCATTTTGTTCACAACAGTGCTGTGGGGGGTCCTTCAGGGTATCAAAACTCCTTGCAGAGGGCTAAAGCAGACTTTATATGGGTTGGTATGAGGAAAGATGTGAAGAGATTTATTAAGGAGTGTTCAATATGTAAAAGTACAAATCAGAAAACCTGCTATCAGCAGGCTTATTACAGCCATTGCTAATACCAACTTCTTCATGGAGTGATATCTCCATGGATTTTATTGAGGCCTTACCATCATCAAAAGGTTTTTCTGTAATCTTTGTGGTGGTGGATAGGTTCACTAAATATGCTCATTTTTTGCCATTATGTCATCCCTATATAGCTGCTACAGTTGCTTAGTTATTCATTAATCAGATTTTTAAGTTGCATGGGATGCCTAGCACTATTGTAATAGACTGGTGTTTACTACCAGTTTTTGGAAGGAAATTTTCAGACTACATGGCACAAAGTTGAATTTTACCTCAGCTTACCATCCTCAATCTGATGGTCAAATGGAGATAGTGAATAAGGCAGTACACCAATATTTGAGGTGTTTTATGTTTGAGAGACCAAAACAGTGGCTTCATTGGCTACCTTGGGCAGAGTATTGGTACAATACTTCTACACATTCTTCCACAAGAATCACTCCTTTTGAAGCTTTGTATGGTAGACCACCTCCTTCCTTGTTACAGTATGTAGCTGGTACAACATAGAATCATGCTATGGATTCTGAGCTCAAATCGAGGGAAGAAATTTTGGGAATTCTTAAAAGGAACTTGTTGGTTGCTCAGCTTGAATGAAGCAGTATTATGATAACAAGCATACTAATAGACATTTTGATGTAAGAGATATGGTCTACTTGAAGTTGCAGAAAAGTGTTGCAGCTACTCCTTATCCTAAGTTGGCTCCTCGATTTTGTGGCCCATTTAAGGTTTTAGAGATAATTGGTGAAGTTGCTTATAAGCTAGAATTGCCCCCAAATACACCCAGTTTTTCATGTTTCCAAGCTTAAGAAGCATGTGGGTCTTGATGTGAATGTGTCACCTTCAATTCCTTTTGATGATGTTCATGGACATGCTAAAGTGGAACCATAATGTATTCTTGAGAGGAGAATGACACCTATCAATAATTAGTCTTTCATTGAGCTGCTTGTGAAATGGAGAGGAACACCTAAGGAAGATTCTTCATGGGTTCCAATGGAGCAGCTCAGATTTCAGTATCAGGACCTTCTGGGCAAGGTCTTTTGAAGGGGAGGGAATTGTTAGGAAGGTGCAATGCAGGAATTTGGGAGTTGCAGTGTGTTCAAGGTTGCTGTAGTGAAGAAGAATGAGAGTTGCAGTGTTGTGATTCATCGTGTGATGCAGAAGAATTATATAAGGCATTGTGTAGATAGGATCATGCGATAAGCACGTGTTCATTAATAAGAGTAATAGGTTTGTACTAGCCTTACTTACAAATAGGTAGTTACAATATTGCCCTCAATTCTAACAGAAATAACTAACTCATTTCACATGAGTAGTTGTATAAAATCCTACGGAACTGAATGGAAAAGCATCTGAAGTATTATACAGAATTCATTTTCTTGGAGGTTCTGATCCCTCGAATGATCAGAAGTGTTTCTTTCTTCTTTTCTTGTTCTAGTTACTAGCATACTGTAACAGCACATCTCCTTCTTCACACATCTCCTTGTTTTCCTTTTCCTTTTCCTCTTCCTTCACATATCCTTCTCCCTATCTCCCACATGGCTCTTTTCATTTTCTTTCCAATATAATTTCCCACAACTCCTTTCCAGCAGCTGCTCAGAGCTTCTCTCCAATCATATACCAACAACACAGTAAGATTCGAAACCCTTACCTTGATTTTTCTCATTTATTTTGCTCTGATTGTTTGGGTTTCGATATAAAATTTTGTATACTCCATTTTTGGATTTCTTTGGGTTTGATTTTGTTCATTTTAAGTGCATGCTTCTTGGAAGTGGATCTCTGATCTGCGGGTGCCATTGATGTTATTTTCGTTTTGTTGATTTTGTTTTGATTTGTTTGGGTGCCATTGATGTTATTTTTGTTGGTTATTGATATTGGTTGTTTGGGTGCCATTGATTTCATCCATACGTTCTGGATAGTCCACTCCACTCCACTCTCTACATTGACTAATGAAGTAATACTGGAAGGATGATCAAAGGGGTTGTGAAAATTATTGACTTGACTTGCTCAAAGGGGTTGTCAAAGGGGTTTCTGGTGCATCAAGCCTACAAAAGCAGCATATGTGCTTTGACTTGCTCATAGTCTCACAATTACTTCCAAAAGTCCTACCTTTTGGGCTTTGTGATGGGTAAAACTTTTTGCTCTATAAATGTTTGGCATTTGCTACCATTTCCTCAAGGAAAAAAGATTATGTCTCATGGAAGATTTAAGCTTAAAATTAATTGGGTTATAAACCCCACCAAAATATGAAGGTCACCCAACACTATAACAATAGTTTACCTATTTGTAAGGTGGAAAACCCATTTCAATTTTAATTAGAGCCATTAACTAGGGCCACAACATAGTCTAACGGTATGTAGCTAATCAAATAAATAACTGGAGCCATATTTGTGTTTGACCTGCAATAGCTTTGCCATTACTTTGCCGACCTTGTTTGGTTACTTTCGTGTCAACATGAAAATAGCAGCTAACAGTCTTCCGTGTGCATGAAAGAGTGGGTGGGGGTGGGGATTCTAAACAAGACTAGATTCAGTCCATTCAGGATATAATACTAGAGCTAACGTTTTCTAAAAAAAATCTAAGTCTTATTGACACGTTACTGATTATATAAAATAATTTCTATGTTTTAATTAAGATTTTAATGCTTTATTAGCAAGTCACAATTTAAGACTGTAAAAGACTTGTGGGCAGGTATGGGGATATAGATCCCTTTGTATATTTGAAGTCCCCCCCACCACTGTCCGAATTCCTACCAAGCCAATTGTTGGATCTTAAGAGCATTCATATTTGAATTTCCTCCTAAATATTAGGCATTCAGAAAAAGTTTCACCTGATTATTTATTGTTTTCTGTATATCACAGCCAAGCATTTATGAGAAATAAATAATCAATTATAGGAACTAACAAATATTTACTGTAATGTTCATTAATAAGAGTGAAAGTGAAAAAAGAGTGGTGAAGCGAAGGGATTTTTTTGTCTGCAAAAGTTATGGTGCTTTCCTAAATTTGAGGAAGTACTATAGCTTATATGTTGTTTAGGACATAGAAAAGTTTATATGGGGGGATTTTTTTATACATTTTAATCTAAACCTTAAAGAAATTATATAAGGATTAATATGTGACAAATCTAAAAAAGAGAGTGAGGGAAAAGTGTTTCCTCTGCAACACTTATCCATCCAAAACTAGTTAAACAAATGTTTGTGGATCTTCTTTTACACTGATCAACTTTAAAAACATATTTTTGTTCTCTCTCCATCTCTTTTTGCTTTTCATTCCTTAACCAAACATAATCTTAGTTATCCTAAATCCTCTCCAGGTTCTACTACTACGTGGAGGACTACATCCTGTCCTGGTACAAGAACTACATATGTAGTATTATCAGGCTTAGTAAGGGAATATTTGTAGGTACGATGGAGGAAGATCTAGACAGTCTTTACAAGAAGTTATCTTTAACGGAACAAGAGGAGGAGGAAATACTAGTGGATGCTGGAAAGTTGGATGATGCAGTCATTCGAGGGGGTAAATGTTTGATTGTAAAATTGTTGACGGGTTGACATTATAACAGAGAAGCCTTTAAAGTAACGATGAGGAAAGTGTGGAAATCTGCAAAAAGTATAAGATTCAGAGATCTCAATTCTTTTTTCATGTTGATAGAATTTGATGATATTTGGGACAAAGATAGAGTGCTTTGAGATGGACCATGGTCTTTCGACAAACATTTGGTGTTGATGACAGAAGTGGAGGGTTGTCAACAGGTTCACCAAATTCAAATACGAAGGCATTGTTCTGGATTTGGCTTCATGATTTACTTATTATTGCTCGTAATGAATACATGGGAAAATTGATTGGGAAAGTTGTGGGTGAAGTGGTAGAGGTGCATTTAGACGAGAGGGAGATGGAATGGGGGGAATTCATGCGAGTGAGGATTAAGCTAGATATCATGAAACCTCGTCTTAGAGGAAAGAAGATCAATCTGGGAAAGGGGGAGCCTATATGGGTACGGTTCTCTTACGAACGCTTACCAAACTTGTGTTATTGCTGTGGACGATTGGGCCATAGCCACAAAGATTGTGCTCTTTGGAAAATGAGTCCAAGCAAATTCGAAGATGGATTACCATTTGGTCAGTGGATGAGAATTGCGCCTTCCAGTGGTAGGGGAGGTTTTTGGCATGATCAGAAGAAAGGACCAGAGTTTTTTGATCCAATGGCGGTGAAGGAAAACATACAGTTGTCTAGTTCGACAGTGATTGGCGATGCAAAAGATTCTCAAAGAGCAAATTTAGAGGAGGCGAGATCTTCAGATTTTATCCAAACAAGTACAAAACTGTCTAAAGAAAGAGAGGAAAACATGGAGGAGATGTGTACGTTGAAAGGAGGATATGGTGGGGAAATGGAAGAAGAGGGTTTTCAAACTTCAGTTAAGGATGTAATAGTTATGAGGAGGAATAAGGGGATTGGGGAGGACGATTCATGTGGGCCTGAACAAGGGGCTTTACAAATGGGCTCTGACATGGGTGTCTCAGGTGAATGGGCTGAAGGCTCTAATATTTTTGGGCTGGAAATGATAGAGTCGAAGCAAGTGAGTAACAGGCCCGAGAGGCTATTAAAGCCCGATGTCCACATGGGTAGAAAATGGAAGAGGATTTCACAAGTAAGCAATAGCTCTCAAAAAAGGCCGTTGAAGGCTTAGTTGAAACCAGTTCTAAAGAGACAAACGGAGCTGAGGGAGGGTGAGGAAGATCAAAGGAGAGCATCAAAAAGGGTTGTTTCAAGGCAGCGACATCAGGTGGAGGATGAAATTTTGTCCAATGATTTGGTATCGGCGGTGGCTAACTCTTAGCCCTGCCAGGCACTATGAAACTCCTTAGTTGGAATGCCCGTGGGCTTGGGAACCCACGGGGCATTTGGATTCTTCACGATTTAGTAAAGAAAGGAGACCAAATTGTATGTTCGTGACTTTGAGAAATGTAAGTATTTGTTGGGTTTTACAAATTTTCTTGCTATTGCTTGTCTGGGTAGGAGCAGAGGTATTGCAATGTCATGGTCTGAGGAAGTAAATTTGACTATTTTGAAATATTCCAAATTTCATGTCGATGCTTGTATTAAGGGAGTTGAGGGTACATGGTATGTTACGAGGGTGTATGGGCATCCAGAAACAAGTCTTAGACATGAAACTTGGGAGGTGATGAGATCTTGTTCTAGGAGGGAGGGGGAAGCATGGTTAGGGTTTGTGCATTTTGATGAGATATTAGATCAAGATGAATAAAAGGGAGGGAGATTGAGGCCCAAAAGGCAGATAGCTAATTTTAAAAAAGTACTTATTGACTGTGCTTTGAAGGATATGGGCTTTAGTGGACCACAATTTACCTGGTGTAACAGAAGGGGGGAAGGTCATAGTATTAGTGAAACGCTTGACAGATTTTTTTGCTAGTTCTCAGTGGGAAGATCTATTTCCACATGTTAGAGTAAGTCATGTGGTAGTGGCTTACTCAGACCATTTACCAATTTGGCTTGAAACAAAAGTAAGATTGATGGAGAAGAGGAAAGAAAAACTATTTAGATTTGAGGCAATGTGGATTGGTGAGAAGGGTTGTGATGATATTGTTGTAGATTTTTGGAGGAGGGGACTTGAGACCCATAGTTTTTATCAAGTGATGGATTTGATTTCTGAGTGTAGTAAACATTTGACAGTATGGAACCGTGTGAAGTTCGGGAATGTTTATAAGCAATTACAAATGGTAAGACAGAATTTGAAGCACGTACAAGACACGAATCCTGTGTATGATAATAAAGAAAGTCATGAAGAAGCTAGAGAAGAAGTGCATAAGTGGTTAGAGAATGGAGAGGTGATGTGGAAGCAGATATCAATGGCCCTTTAGCCCAAAGAGGGGGGACCACAATACAAAATGTTTTCATAAGAAGCCTCACATAGAAGAAAGAAGAATACAATTCTGAGGTTAAAAGATGAGTCAGGAAGCTGGCAGGAGGGGGATGCTCGTGATTTTTTTATTGAGGAATATTTCAAGAATCTTTTTACTGCTTCCAGTGAAAGGGGCAATATGGATTTTTTGAATATTTTAAATGGCAGAGTCACTCCTGCTATGAATGAAACTCATGCAATGGCTTATACTGAATAGGAGGTTAGTGCGACTCTGAAAAAAATGCATCCCTCAAAGGCACTAGGTCTAGATGGTATGACACCCTTATTCTTTCATAAATATTGGAATGTGGTGGGAAGTATAATTATAAAAGCAATTCTGATGGGAACCAAAGTGGGCCTAGTCTTAAAGATCTTTTGCAAGTTCCAGATAGGTCAATCACAATATCAAGAGCCAAGAGGATCAATGAGGTAATACAATCCACTTGGGACGACTCTAGCAAGAGCCCAACTTCTTTAATTCATTTAAAGGACATATTTTATTAGTTTAGAATAATTATATTTATTATGAGAAAGACTTAAGGGGGCCACCCATTCAAGGTCAAGTTAGGAAAGTTATTATTTCTTATGAACTAGCGTTTTTGGGAAAGCCTTGTATTTTGGCCAAGGGCTTATTTGGAAAGTTACTTTTTAGGAACTAGGGTTTCAAGAGGTTACTGTAGCCGAGTTACTGTAGCGTCATACTGTAGACGCGGCACTGTTCACCCATGGGTATTTTTGGAAGATAGGGCATTATTTTGGCTAGGGTTTTCATTTGGTTTTAGTTTAAATAATCTTTGTTGCCTCATGTTAAGAAGTTTATGAAATTTGATGAATTTATTCATTGTGAGTTGAGTTTTACTCCTCTTGTTCTTAATTGAACTTTTGAACTTATCAAAGGTAAATCATAACCTTTTTGGCGTTCCTCCTTTGTAATCTGGGTTCTTGAGACGGGTTCTTCAACGGGTCTAGATTTTAATATAGTCTAGGTTCTTGAAACGAGTTCTCATCGGGTCTAGATTCTCCATCCTTGACTTGATTTTGGCTTTCTTGGGGGGTTTTCAAATTGATTGTGGGTTCAAGGGATTTCATTCCCACGGGTTCATATCATTTGGTATTCAGAGCAAGGTTTCCAATCAGGTCTAATTCTATCTTTTAATTATAGCATCCTTAAATTTAATTCTAGGGCTTCATTGTTCTAGGGTTGCCAAAAAAAAAACAAAAAAAAAATAGAAACAAAAAGTAGGCTGTCGAAATTCTTAGGGTTTTGGGTTTGGCTGAAATTTGCATCACCTAGGGTTTCAAAATTCTAGGGTTTCCTGCATCTCTAAGTTTGTCAATTGCTTGGAGTGTCGTTCCATTGATTCTCTTCTAATGGTCCATAATTATGTGTTTGAATTCAATTGCTTGGTTTTCACAATTGAATATTGTTGTTTGCGGTTGAATTAGAGAAAAGAAAAGAAAGGAAAGGAAAGGAAAATAAAATAAAATTCGAAAAAAAAAAAAAGAAGAAGAAGAAGAAAAAGAAAAGAGAAGGTGGCGTATTCAAAGTTGCTACATAGTTACAACAAAGAGAAAGAAAATATTTGTTGATTGAGCTTTTATCATCATAGGAGTTGAATACATCTTTCTAGTTGATATCTTATTTTATGATTACTCTTTCCCTCGTATAAATTCCTTGAGTCTCGTGTCATTTTATTCATTCCTTGTTTCTTTGATCTATATTACTGGTTGGAATAATACAAGGTTGTATTGTCTTGATTTAGTTCAACTAGTTCTTAAAGAACTTGAGCGGGAAAACTATTGAGGGAAGGTTGTATTGTCTTGATTTAGTTCAACAAGTTCTTAAAGAATTTGAGCGGGAAAACTACTGAGGGAAAAGGCAAGAGAGTATGAGACTATTATCGAGAAAAAGCCATTAAGACTGAAACACGAGTGGAGTGCCATTATTAGAGTGTAAACATGTAAGGGAGTGTGTGAGGTTTTGCACTAACATTATTTTTGTGCAGCATATTATGATGTCTCGTAGAAGTGACTTTTCACCAAAGGGGATGGCAGATAACTCATCCTTTGTGTTGCAACCCATGCAACAACAGTTTGAACGGTTGCACTTTGTGTTGGGTGAAGTGAGGGATAATATGGATAATCAAGAAGCAGTGATTAGAAATCTACAAGGTGAGAGAGATAGGTGGCGACGTGAGCCTAGAATTGAGAATGGGTATAAGAATGGAGAGTTTGGTGAGGATGAGGAAGGCTTAACATGTGAAATTGGATTGGGTGGACATAGAGGAGTTAGGCATGGAAGAGGCCTTAGGGCAAACTCAGGGGGTCGAGATGGAGTAGATAAGAACCTTGGGAGCATCAAAATGAAAATACCATCATTCCAAGGTAGAACTGACCCTGAAGTTTATTTAGAGTGGGAGAAAATAATAGAGTTGGTGTTTGATTGTCATAATTACCCTGAGGAGAAGAAGGTGAAGTTGGCTGTAATTGAGTTCACTGATTATGTGATTGTTTGGTGGGATCAATTAGTGACCAATAGGAGGAGGAATATTGAGAGGCCTGTAGAAACATGTAGAGAGTTGAAAGCTATCATGAGGTAGAGATTTGTACCTAGCCACTACTATAGAGACCTCCACCAAAAATTACAAAATCTTACACAAGGGTCTAAGAGTGTAGAGGATTACCATAAGGAGATGGAGGTGGCTATGATTCGGGCTAACGTAGTGGAGGATCGGGATGCCACGATGACAAGATTTTTGAGGGGGTTGAATAGGGAGATAGCCAATGTAACTAGTTGCAACATTATGAGGAGGTAGAGGACATGGTGCACATGGCTATGAAGGTGGAGAGGCGGCTAAAAAGAAAGGGTACATCAAGGTATACTTCGGTTTCTAGTACTTCTTGAAAACCAAAGTGGGACAAAAATGATGAAGCTGTAACAAATGGGAAGACCGAACCACCTAAGGGAAAAGATGAGGGTGAGGCTGAAACCTCAAGAAAAATAGGGAATGAGTTGACAAACAAATGTGAGGTCGAGAATTCAAAAAAATAGGAGAGTGAAAGAAAAAAAGAGGGTGAAAAGGACAAAGAGAGTGAGAGGAAAAAAGAGAATGAGGCCGAAACATCAAAAGAAAGAGAGAGTGAAAAAGAAAATAGAGATGTGGTCGAAAGTCAGGGAAAAAGAGTGGAGTCACAAGAGGAAAAAGAAAGAGCGATTGCGGAGAGAAACAGAAAGACAAAAGTGAGTTTTTATGCGAAGACAAGCTTTTATACTAATGAATTTAACGACTCTTTGTCTAGTATTGTTGTTTCTTTGTTGCAGGGATATAAGGTCATGATTCCTAGCTGTGTGTTTAGTGGATTGCCACCTATTAGGGATATAGAGCACTACATTGATTTTATGCCAGATGCGACAATTCCTAACCGATCTCTATTTGAAGAACACGAGTCCTTGACACACTTAAAGGGACAAGGTAAGTTGTTGACTAAAATGCATGCTAAGTGGGAGGACTGTATTGAGACTTTTCCTCATGTATTCAAATGCACACAAGATATGAAAAATTTTGTGGTTGATGCTTTAGTAAGAAGGTATGTCATTGTCTTCATTTTAGATGCAAAATTGTTGAGACTTGAATATGATAAAGAATTGCATGCCAATAATGATGACCTTGCTAGTGTGTATGGAACATGTGATAAAGCATCATTTGGTAAGTTCTATAAACTAGATTGGTACTTCTTTAGAAAGAATAGATTTTGTGTGACTACTAGTTTTATGTGTAAATTGCATGTGTTTGATAAATATGGTGGTTTGTTGGGTAACTTTTGTAACATCCCGTATTTTAGTGTATTTTTAATTGAAAGATTATTTGTTATTAATTTAAAAATTTATTCTCTTGTTTTAAAATTGGTTGGATTTTTAGTAGGTTTATTTTTATGATTTTAATTTTGTGAAAATTATTCTGAAGTGCTTTCTTATAATTGATTATTGTAACACATTTAAATTGTTTTTCATATTAAATTAACTTATTATTGGGTTTAATTATTTCTTTTCATTTTAATCATTACGTTTGAATTATTTTATTTTACTTGCTGTTTTAAAATCGTTTCCGTTGGATCATTTTTGTGACCCAAGATATGAGGATTGGACCTCATTTCTTTCCCTACATTTTCTCTTTCCTCTTTTCTTTTTCTTATTTTCTTATTTTCCTTTCTTTCTTTTTCTTTCTCTTCCCCTGCTTCCCGCGCGCCGCAACGCCCCTCTCCCCGTGCGATTTCTTCTCCTCCCCAGCCCGCCGCCTCCCCACAGGCCGGCGACCCCACCCCTCCATTTCCAGTCTTCCTCGAGCCGCCATTAGCTCCCACACACCACACCAAGCCACGGCACTCCTTGCATCGCCGTTGCGCCACCTCCGGCCACCATCTTCTCACCACATCATTCTCGACCTCCTAGCAACCCAATGGACCCAACCCCACCTCCAATCTGTCACCGGTGAAGCCCCACCATCAATATTTCTGTTTTGGGTATTTTAGCCAACCACCCTATCAATCGACTGCCCTCTACGCCGCCACCCACGGCCAACCACTACCACCACTAGCTTCATCGACATTCCTAAGCTCTACCCTATCAATCTCGGGTCTTCATTTACACCCGTTCAAAAGTGAGTTTTTGAGACCCACGACCACAGTGCATTTGGCACTGTTTTGTTGTTGCGTTACCGCTTCTAGCACCTCCGTGATCTTTCAAAAATTATATTATAGCATTGTAAGTATTTTTCCCAAAGAACTTTTGAGATTTAAATGTATTTATGCGCTAATTCATTTTACTGTGAATTTGTTGGTTGTGCTGGATTGAGTCCGAGGAGTAAGGAGGACGGTTTGATTGGATGATGGAGTTGTTTATGTGAGATTGGTTTATGCTATGAAATTTGTTGGCTGTTTCGGGTTTAAATATTGGTGTTTTGAGTTTGACGTTGGTCATGGCGAATATTGGTGATTTGTTTAGGAACTGATGATATATTTTGGGATTATGAGAGTTTTAAGTTTTTGTGGCGCCCCCGACCCCCATGTAAGGAAACATGGGAATCGAGACGCTTGGATGATGACAACACAGTCACGCATCCCAACGAAAGTGCCAAGTGTGTGTACATGCGACAGTGTACAATAAAAACAACGCAGCGGATAAGTCAACTAAGTACCAAAATTTAAATACAAGTAAACATCAGTAAAAGGGTTTACAAAGTTATACAGTCATCCAAAATAAAGTTTAACACATGTCCCAAAATACAAGTGAGTAAAATAAGATAACTAAGCCAGTGATCCCAGATCACTCCTCGGGCGGAGCCGTCTCATCAGGCTCGCCCTCCTCCTCCTCATCTGCATCAAAATCTGCGTTACCACAGAATGGTACCGCAGGTAAGTATAACCCAAATAATTCTTAGGAATAAAATGCATTTAATGCAACCAACATGCATGCATATGATGAAATATGCATTTTCCTCAAAACATAATTTTCCCCGAAAATGATAATTTTCCTACACACGCCAAAATCTCCATTTGGCTCAAAAATAATCCATAAAACATTTTCCCAGAAAATGATTTACACAAAATCCAACTCACACTATTTTCCCAGAAAATAGCCAATTAATCCGTTATTACCCTATGCACCATGGCCTCCCCTAGGGACCATCCGCACGTCCTGGCTTTGTAGCGATGCCCAGTTCCGTGCCCAGCGCGTTCATAGCCGAGCACCCACTACGCAACGAGCGATGCCCAGTTCCGCGCCCAGCGCTTACATGGCCAGACATCCGATCCCGGAGTCGGCACGGATCTCTCATCCGATCCCATTGTCGCCCAGCGACAATCCAGGGGACGTTGCTCAGTATATTCCGCTCCCGAGTAACCAGAGGAGCTCCACCGAGATAATGCCCCATCTCGGCTTGGGGTCGTGATACGCACGCACCCAAAATCCATTCTCACATGAAAACCCAGTTTTCATAAACACATGAACATGAATGCAATACACGAAAACCCAATTTCCTTTACAAACATGATCATGCATGATATCATGAAATGTACATGTACCAACTCCAATCCACAACCATTAATAACCAACCCAAACAAATCCAACCCAACAACTCCAATCACCAATCCATCCGACCCCCGTACTCCTCGGACTCAGTCCGGCAAAACCAATCAACAGTTCAAATACAGTGAAATGTGTTAGTACAAAAATATATTAAATTCACAATAATTCTTTGGAAAATACTTACAGTGCAATATAGCAATTTCCGAAGGATCACGAAGTTGCAAGAAGTGGAAAAATAGCTGCAGGACAGTGTAAAATACACTGTGGCCGTGGGTCACAGATACCCACTTTTCAACGAAGACAAACGAAGACCCAAAAATGGTAGGGTAGGGCCTAGGGAGGTCGGTGAAGCTAGTGGTGGTGAAGGTTGGCCGTGGGTGGTGGCACAAGGGGTGGTTTAAGGCCAAAAATACCCAAAACGAAAATGTTTAAGAATGTGCTTCACCGGTGACGGATCGGAGGTGGGGTTGGGTCCAATGGGTTTCCAAGAGGTTGAGGATGAAGTGGTGTGAAGATGAAGGCCGGAGGTGGCGCGACGGCAGCTCGCGAGCACAAAGAATGTTGCGGCGGCGAGTTAGGGGCTGAGATTGATGGGGAAGGACGACCGGCCGGAGGGGAAGCTATGGTGGTGGGCGGTGATGGTCACGGCGGCGCGGCGGCGGTGGGCTGGGTGAGCGACGAAATGCATGGGAGAGAGGGAGAAGCAGTTCGCGCGCGGGAAGAAGGAGAAATAAGGAGGAAAAAGAAAAGAAAGAGAAAAGAAAAGGAGGAAAAGAAATGAGGTCCAATCCTCATAACTTGGGTCACAAAAATGATCCAACGGAAACGATTTCAAAACCTCAAGTTAAATAAAATAATTTAAACGTAATGGTAAAGTCAAATCGAAATAATTAAATCCCACAGTAATTAATTAAATATGAAAAGTAATTTAAATGCACAACAATAAATAAATATTAAGAAAGCACATAAAAATTAATTTTCACCAAATTAAAAATCCTATAAATAACCCAATTAAAAATCCAATAATTTAAAATAAGAGAATAAATTTTGAATCCATAAAAATAATTCATTCAGTAAAAATACACTAAAATACGGGGTGTTACTGTTTTGAAATATTAAAATAGGTTATTTTAGAAGTTTAGGCTTAAATATCGAAATCCGTTATTGATTGAAAACTTACGGAAATTATGTGATTATTTTTATAGGTGACGATTTATATTCGACTCGACATTTTTTAGGAAAATTCTGAAAAGCTAAGTTGTCCAGGTAAATGGGGTTCCTTTGTTAGGTTTTATACAAATTAATAAGACTGAGGTTGACCTTATGAAAACTTGCATTTTTTGTGATGTAATGGGAACTTGGGAAAAACAAAGATCAACCTCGGTCGCTTATCTGCATTATTCATCAAATCTTTATGAAAAAGGAAAAATATGTTCTGACATGCATTGTGTAGACATAAGCTAATTTCTATCATGTGGTTTCTGAAATCTGAAAAAAAAAAGAGCGATATTGAGAATATGGAAAATTGTGCATTTATTTAGAAAGAGGTTCTGGCTTTTGTTGTCAGTGTGTGTAAACTGTCTGATTCTGTTTTGGTACTCTGTATTATTTTGATATAACATCTGAAAACCTTTGGCATGGTGTACTGGTATTTGTATCTGACTATGTCTGCTTTCTCTGCTCTGCTCTGCTCTATTATGCTCTGCCCTGTTTGGGTTGGTACCAACTTCTCTGTCTTTGAGTGCACCCACTTTGGAAACAAAGTGGTTTTATTGTGGTCTTTCCTGTGTGCACACTCGGGGCTCCGAGAATAATAAAGGAAAGATTTCACCTCTGTCTCTGCCTGGTTTGGCCACCGGGGTTAGCACAACCCTACCACGGGGGTGAAACATGGTCTCTGCTCTGTGTGATGCTCTATTTTGATTTGATGATGATACTCAGTTTATGTCATGCCAAAGTATTATGGGTTTTAAGTGTCTTAAAACCATCACTCTGTTACTTTTGAAAATATGTTCTGCTCTGCATGGTAACTCTGGAAAATATTTTGTTCTGTATGCTATACTTTGTAAATGCTCATGTTTGCACGCTAGCATATGTCCTCTGCTTACTGAGTTGTTGATAACTCACCCCTTATCTTCATAATATTTTTTTCAGATGATGTGGAGAGTCCAACTGAGGACCTGGATTAGATTGGTGAGCATGATTAAGCTGGGAGAGGATGTTAGAAGAAGGAATTCTGATGTCCTTTAGTTTTAATGTCTTTTAGATTGAATTATATTTTGTGCTTGGGTTTAGTAAGACTTATGAAGTTATTAGTTTGCTTTGTTATGATTACCGGGAGATTGTGGACTCCTTAGTTTATTTTGTTGCAATAATGACTTCGTGGAGTTTTCAATGTGGTTATTTAGAGTACATGAGATTGAGTCTTGCTAATAAAGTTTTGGAGTTTTATTTTAGTTCTTAAGTTACAGGTAGTAATTCTCCAGGCCAATCGGGTTTGGGGCGTTACAACCTTGGTGTAAGGAAGACTTTTGTTATGTTGTATGAACGTTTTTAGGAATATCATTTGTCATTCAATGACATGTTGCATGGACGTTTGTGGAAGTATCATTTTTCATTCATTGATGTGTTGCATGAACGTTTGTGGGAGTATCATTTGCCTTTCATTGAAGTGTTACATGAACGTTTATGGAACTATCATTTCTCATTCATTAACATATTGCATGACCGTTTGTGGGAGTATCATTTGCCATTCATTAAATTGTTACATGGACGTTTGCAGGAGTATCATTTGCCCTTATTTGAGTGTGCATATAAAAGCTTCCATACTAGTATTTCTTATTCTCCGTTTGAAATTGTTTATGGTTTTAATCCACTTACTCCTTTAACTTTGATGCTGCTTGTTAATGATAGCAGTTGCTTGAATCAACATTTTCAAATTCTTGAGAAAATGAAAGAAAATGCATATAAATTGGATCTTTTGAGGAGATGGGGAATGATGGGAACCAAAGTGAGCCTAGACTTAAAGATCTTTTGCAAGTTCCAGATGGGTCAATCACAATATCAAGAGCCAAGAGGATCAATGAGGCAATACAATCCACTTGGGACAACTCTAGCAAGAGCCCAACTTCTTTAATTCATTTAAAGGACATATTTTATTAGTTTAGAATAATTATATTTATTATGAGAAAGACTTAAGGGGGCCACCCATTCAAGGGCAAGTTAGGAAAGTTATTATTTCTTATGAACTAGTGTTTTTGGGAAGGCCTTGTATTTTGGCCAAGGGCTTATTTGAAAAGTTACTTTTTAGGAACTAGGGTTTCAAGAGGTTACTGTAGCCGAGTTACTATAGCGTCGTACTGTAGACGCAGCACTGTTCACTCAGTGGTATTTTTGGAAGATAGGGCATTATTTTGGCTAGGGTTTTCATTTGTTTTTAGTTTAAATAATCTTTGTTGCCTCATGTTAAGAAGTTGATGAAATTTGATGAATTTATTCATTATGAGTTGAGTTTTACTCCTCTTGTTCTTAATTGAACTTTTGAACTTATCAAAGGTAAATCACAACCTTTGTGGCGTTCCTCCTTTGTAATCTGGGTGACAGCTCAGATCAACCTTGAGAGAAAGAGGGCTTCTACCTTCACTACTGGCGGGAATAATGCTCAGAGGAGGATTATTCAAGGAGCTAACAAGGGGAAAAGGCGTCATAATAGCTCCACTTGTCACTTGCAAGAAATGTGGAAAGAACCACTGTGGTGAATGTCGTGTGGGCCTAGGAGTGTGCTACCGATGTGGACAGTCAGGGCATATGATCCGGGAATGCCCACAGAATATTCAAGGAGGAGAAAACATTCCTAACACATGGCCTAATCAGAGGCCACCTGCTCAAGCCTGCATTTATGCCATCACCCCTGGTGATATCAGCGAGGAAATCCCCGAGGACGAGGAAACAGACGTTATCACTGGTATTTTCCTTCAATACCCCTCTTTAGAAATTAGCTTTTTAAATAGCTGCTTAGTACTCAGTAGTTGATTACACCTTAGGAAAAATCACGTTATACGAATATACGGCTTGCGCTTTATTTGACTTCGGTGCCACGAAATCATATGTATCCGCGATGTTTGAGCGTATGTGTAACCTGTCAACTCAAACACTACCTCAAGCGGTAGTAGTGTCGATTCCCAAAGGAAGCACGATCACCTGCACCCGTGTGTTGAAGAAATGTCCTCTAACCCTAAAGGGAAGATTGATGGAAGCTGACATGATCATCTTCGATCAACTAGGGTTCAACGTTATACTAGGGATGGACTAGCTATCCAAACACTGCGCTAGGATAGATTGTCAAAATAAGGAGATAATCTTTGATTCGCCCAAGGTAGACATATTCGTCATACAAGAGGGATGGTGAAGGCTACCCCCTCTCTGATTTCAGCTTTGCAGGCAAGGAAGTGCATCGCTAATGATGTCACGGCCTACTTAGCCCTCATAACAGAGTGTTATGGTGATGATAAGGAGATACAAGGGATACCTGTAGTTGAGGAATGCCTTGAGGTTTTCACTGATGATCTACCCGGACTACCCCCCGATAAAGAAATCAAGTTCACCATAGAACTAGAACCCATAGTGACCCCTGTCCATAAAACCCCTTACCGTATGGCCCCTCTAGAACTGAAGGAGCTAAACGAGCAAATAGAAGAGTTACTTGAGAAGGGCTTCATTCGACCTAGTTCATCACCTTGGGGAGTACCAGTTCTATTTGTTAAGAAGAATGATGGATCGTTGAGGATATGCATTGACTATAGGGAATTGAACAAAGTAATGGTGAAGAATAAGTACCCGTAACCACGTATTGATAACCTACTAGATCAATTGCAAGGAGCATCGGTATTCTCTAAGATAGACTTAAGGTCTGGTTATCATCAACTCAAGATTAGGGAGAAGGATATCCCCAAGACGGCATTTCAAACCAGATACGAACATTACAAATTCTTAGTAATGTCCTTTGGTCTAACCAATCCCCCGGCCGCCTTCATGGATATGATGAATAGAGTATTCAGACCCTATCTAGATAACTTTGTTGTTGTATTCATCGACGATATATTGATTTATTCGAACAACGAAGAAGATCACAAGCAGCATCTTCGTTTAGCATTGGAAAAGCTGAAGGAACACCATCTGTATGCCAAATTTAGTAAGTGCAAGTTTTGGCTTAAGGAGGTAAAATTTTTAGGGCATGTGATTTCAAGTCAAGGAGTATCAGTCGATCCCAGCAAAATCAAAGTTGTAGTAAGTTGAAAGCGACGGATGAATGTGCACGAAATTCAAAGTTTTCTAGGATTAGCAGGTTACTATCGACGATTCGTGGAGGGATTCTCTATGTTGTCAGGACGCCTCACTGCCCTAACTAAGAAGAATACTAGGTATGTCTGGACAAAGAAGTGTGAGCAAAGTTTTGTGGGACTCAAGGAAAGGTTCACAACTGTGCCGGTACTAGCCCTACCTGAACCTCATAAACCCTATGTAGTATTTAGTGAGGCATTCAAATTAGGACTTGGATGTGTGCTCATGCAAGAGGAACGAGTTGTCGCCTACACTTCACGACAACTGAAGAACCATGAGCAGAACTACCCCACCCATGACTTGGAGTTAGCCGCCGTAGTTTTCGCCTTAAAGATATGGAGGCATTATTTATATGGCGCAAAGTGTGAAATCTACACCGATCACCAGAGCCTCAAGTACTTGTTTAGTCAGCAAAATTTGAATATGAGGCAGAGAAGGTCGTTAGAAACTATTAGTGACTACTAGTGTGAGATTAAGTATCACCCTGGCAAGGCTAATATAGTGGCGGATGCACTAAGTCGAAAGACACGAAGGAATAATTCCACAGGTCTTGCCTCGGAAGTAGAGTCCCTTCTATATAGTATGAGAAGGTTGTTGATTAAGGATCTTCCTGCCAAAGTATCCCTAACCGTAGTACGAGAAATTGTGCCAACGGAATGGGAAGAAGTGAAGAAGCGTCAAATGGAGGATCCCAAATGGGTAGAAATTCGACGGAAGATAGAGAAGAAGGAAGGACCCGAAGGTTTTGCCCTAAAAAATGATGGGTTGCTATACTACAAAGACCGAAAAGTTTTCCCAGCTGATCAAGAGATCGGATATAAGATACTGAGGGAAGAACATCAGACTCCATACACAGCCCACCCAAGGAGCACCAAAATATATCAAGATTTGAAGCAACACTTTTGGTGGGAAGGGTTAAAAAATGACATAGTAGATTATGTTAATTGATGCTCGATTTGTAGAACAGTCAAGGCAGAGCATCAGAGACCCGCTGGAGATTTATAGCCACTCCCAATTCCAAAATTGAAATGGGAGGACATATCCATTGATTTTTTAATTGGATTACCAAGGACCTCAAAGGGAAACAACTCTATTTGGGTTGTGGTCGATCGTTTGACGAAAAGTGCCCACTTTTTGGCAGTTAAGAATGCCAACCCCATAGAGAAGTTGACTCGGCTATTTGTTGCTGAAATAGTGCGGTTACATGGAGTCCCAAGGACGATTGTATTTGACAGGGATACACGTTTCACTTCTCGTTTTTGGCAAAGCCTTCAGGACGCTCTAGGCACAAAGTTGAAGTTTAATAGTGCCTATCACCCTCAGACTGATGGGCAGACTGAACGGACGATTCATACCCTAGAAGACATGCTAAGAGCTTGTGTTTTGCAAGAGAATGAAGAATGGGAGAAGCTTTTGTCATTAATAGAATTTCCCTACAATAATAGCTTCCAAGCCACCATCCAAATGGCACCCTATGAAGCGTTATATAAAGGAAGTGTAGATCTCCCTTATATTGGGAAGAAGTAGGAGAAGGAAGGATCTATGGTACGGAGATTCTTCAAGAGATGAAGGATCAGATCTGCCAAATAAGGGAAAGGATGAAGGCTGCCCAGGATAGGCAAAAGAGCTATGCTGATCGTCGAAGAAGGGCCCTTGAGTTTGAAGTTGGCGACTTGGTCTATCTTAAAGTATCGCCCATGAAAGGAGTCTTTCAGTTTGGAAAGAAAGGGAAGTTAAGTCCAATATACGCGAGACCATATGAGATTCTGGAGAAAGTAGGAGCAGTTGCTTACAGGCTAGATCTTCCCACTGAATTCCAAGGAATCCACAATGTTTTCCATGTATCTTCTTCAATAAGAGTTTCGAAAAGCAAATTCCAACCGTTGTTGACACGAGGGATATTTCACTTCAGCCCAACCTAACCTATGAGGAAGTTCCAATTCAGATCACTGATTGGAAGGATAAGGAACTATGGAATCGTAAAATTCCCTTGTTTAAGGTTTTGTGGCGAAATCATGATGTTGAAAAGGCCGCATGGGAAAAAGAAGCTAACATGAGAAGCAAATACCCTTATTTGTTTGGCATGTGACTTATGTGGCATCGCATCATGGCATTTAGATTCATGCATGGCCTCCCCTGGCATTTCACCTATAGGATCCACATCCTTTCATGTCATTTCTCAGTTGCGACATGGCCGTTGACGACAGGACCACCCGTCAGATGTATATGACTCGCAGCCGACTTCGGAGGCTGAGAGCGGAGCAGAGACGGAGACGCTTAGACCTCATGGCTGACACGTTATGGGCTTAGCAGGAGAGGTTAGAACATCACAGGACTCATATCCTCAACTATGATAGAGAGGACACATCCATCTGAGGAGAGCACGACTACACGAGGAGCATCAGCCATATGACCCCATTCATTGGATGGGAGAGACTAGGGCTAGATGGCTCAGATGACATATGAGATTGGCTCTCTCAGTAGCTTTTGACCAACCAGAGTCGAGCAGGATGGTAGAGCAGTGACAGTACGAGCAGGAGTCACTCATTCCTAACCCTACTCCCCTCAACACATCGGATACATTTGACTCTTCTCCAAGTCACACACGCTTTCAAAAGGAGGGAAACCCCTGGCTTGAGAATGAGGAGTTTAGGCAGTGGAGACAACACCAAGAGAGAGTTAACACTTTTTATGATTCAAAGGAGGATGAATACTACTACCACACCCTGGACGAGGTGTCCGAGGATAGCGATGGGAGACCCCCATCGAGGCCCGAGATATAGCGTGATTGGTGAGTCAACACTCAAACTCTTACCCATTGCATGTTTTATTTGACCCCAATTTCGAGGACGAAATCTTGTTTTAAGGAGGAGAGGATGTAACACCCCGCAAAATTAACCCTTAAGTACTCTAGATTAGGTCTTTAATTATGTGTTAATCACTTTCATTAAGGTTGATAGTGGTATTAGCATTAATATTGGTACTTAATGTTAATGAGTTAAGGATAAAGAGCCAAGCCCATTAGTAATTTTGGTGAGGCTTTTTAGGACCCCAAGTGCATTTATGGGCCTAGCCCAAGAAAACCTTGAACCAAGCCCTTTGGAAATCAAGGCTAGTTTTGGCCCAAGTATAGGAAGGCATAAGGTCTTTTGTGTAGATTGGACTCTTGGCTCTTTCCAAGCCCATATGGCCCAAAGTCATATTTGGACGCATTTCACCATTCAAAGACCAAAGGCCCAATACACCATACCATTGGTTTCCTTAAGTCCAAATTACACTCAAAGTTCCCAAATTAAGTTTTGAAAATTGGCTAAGACCATTAACCATCATACTTGAGGTTAGTGTATTTTAAGCCATGCTTTGAAGCTTAATCATGCTTAATCTTTTCTTAAAATTTTTAATTCAAATTTTCTTTAATTAATACTCCCTTAAAACATGATTAGAACATGTTAATACCTTAGCCAAACCATCCCACATGTCATTAAGAAAAATGACATAACAAGCCCAAACCATGCTTCAATCGGTTTTGTGCATTGTCCTTTGTAATGCATGGACCTGTTTTGCCCTTGGGCCCAACATTTTTGTGGTTTATCCTCAAGGTTAATATGGTCCTTAAATACCTCATGAGACCCTTTCAAACCCAGTTTAAGCTTTGGAAGAAAATAGTTACACAAACCAACTCAATGAACCAAACCGAGTGCACCTTGGTCTAGTTTGTGTAGGAACCGTTTGGATTGAATTTGAACCAAACTCTTGTTATGGTCTACACCACCACCCCATTCCACCTCCTTCTCCACTTAATTACCAAGAATTCCCATGACCATCATGAAGGATTTTGACTCATTTTTGCTGCCCAAAAACATCCAAAACCGAACTGATTTTCTGCCACCACAAAACCACCTTCATCCACCGGTTTTCAAGGGTGGTTTGAGGGATCTTCTGCCACACAGATGATGCCCCACGATTGGGATTCATCTAGGGCTGCACAGAGATCCGACCCGACCAAATTTTGGATCGACCCGACCCGACCCGCAGCGAAGCGGAGTTTTAGCTCGACTTGACCCGACCCGTAAATGTCGGATCGGGTCGAACCCGTTTGTCTTGCTTTTTATCGTCTTTCTCAATTCTCACCCGTTCATCTTCATTTGCAGACCCACGCGACCACGCCCCTTTCATGCTCCTCTGCAAACTCAGCCTCTCGCACATGGTCCGTTTCTTCTCTTCCTCTTCCTCTCCTCTGCAGCTCAGACTTTTCCCTCTGCAGCTGAAACCCACCCTCCCTCTGCAGCCGAAACCCACCCTCCCTCTGCAGCTCAGCCTTCCCCCTCCCAAACCCACCCTTCCTCTGCATTCGAAACCCACCCTCCCTCTGCAACTTAGCCTTTCCCCTCCCAAACCCACCCTTTCTCTGCAGGTACACCTTGAGGGGCTCCACGTAGTCCTCGAAGTCGAGGGTGGTCAGGGCCCACCGAGCGCAGATCATCGCCGTTGATCGTCGCTTCTACATCTAGAACTTGTCGGATGCCTCATCGGTGATGAAGCTTATGATGTATTTCATTTTCTTTATGATGTATTTCATTTTCTTTGAGATCTAGTTCAAGATCTATTTAATTTTCTTTGAAATCATCGACGACCTTCACCTCGGGAGGAAGCAGAGGCTTTGCTTGATTTATTCTCAGAGAAAAATGTAAAACTGTTGATTTCTTGGTGGGTCTGATTAGCAGTGGAGAATCCGTCGTAGATCGATGAGTTTTTGTGAGTAGCTCGTTCAAAATCTGCCGAAGATCGACGCAAGATCAAATCTGTCGGTGATCGGTTTCATCCGACATGAGAATCATCGAACCCGTTAGATGATCTGGACCCGATGAATCCAATTATTGTCGGGTAAATCCAATCGGGTCATGCGGGTTGATCGGCCCATCGGGCTTTTTGCACAGGCCTAGATTCATCTATAGGACCCTTGCATCTACTGTGGAGAGGAAATGATGGTGGTTTAGGGCACTATTTCATTCTGCACAAGTGACCTAAGGTCATGCAAACAAATCTGGAAATTTTCCAGATTTGAGCACCTCCCACTTCACCCAATCACCAAGAACCCAAGCCAACGCCCCTCACCCCTTGGCCACCCATAAATACTTCCCTCTCCTTCTCATTTCAGCCACACCATAGCACTAAGCATCCTCTTGAGCCTTGAGAGCATTTCCCCCTCTTAGAGATCAAAAGAGTGCAAACCGAGTGTGTTTTGATAAGTTCTTGAGTGTTCTTGTATAAGATAGTCTAGAGTGCTTGGAAGGCCACGAAATTTGTAAGTTTTCTACCTTTTGATTTTAGCTAGCATGTTAAGCTTTGTTTTTAAGTTTTGGTACGGAATTTGGTTGAGTTTTGAGAAGGTTATGATGCTTAATGCAAAATCGGGTCAACTAAAGGAAGGTCTGAATCATTGAATGTTTTTAATTGGAAATTTAGCTATGGCATGTCCTAAGCATGATTTTATATGATCTATCATTATCCTAGCATGATTTTGAAAGGTTAAATTTGTGGTTAGAAGCATGCCATGATAGGTTTTAAATCTATCTTGTTTTGATTATCAAGCATGAATCGATTTTAAGCATATTGGTGATTAAGGATTTCTTAACTTTGATTAAGTGTTGGGATGAACTTGATTGCTCAAGGATTATACTTCATAATGTCCCTAAAGATGTTAGTGATCATTAGTCATTAAATAAAATCTCGTATGCATGCATTCATAGGGATCAATAGTTGGAAATATACATAGGCATCAACTAGGATGAATGCCACCGATTGGGCCTAGTTGGATAGGTTTCAATTTGAATTTTAAAAATCCAAGGGCATAGATGGTTTTAGAATGTCAAAAATATGAAGTCCATGAAATTCGGTTAAATTTAAAGTTCTTTTGCAATTAGTGAAAATTTAGGGCCTAAATGGCAATCTTTTAAAGTCTAAGGATATTTTTGTAAATATCCAATTTTTGAAGTCTTTGATTTTGAACCTATCCATAAGAGTATTAACCCTAACTTTAGTATACACGTGATTTACGAAGCTAGAATGCTAATTTCAAATTTTTCCAGAAGTTTATAAGGTATCATCTAACTTACACCTTGATAAATTATTTATGAATTATTGATAAATGTTCATTTATATTTCAATTATCACTTTGAGCATAAAATATCATGTTATATGATACATTGACAGCATACTTATAGGACAAGTGATATTTTCACCATTTTTAGTATATTGCATATAAATGTTATTTTTCATGAAACTTGCTACATATGAAATATATTTTCCAAAACATTACATGAAAATCATTTTATCACAACCCCAAAAGCTAGGATGGAGAATTATCCTGGTGGAACTCCTTTGTCCACTCTGGAGTGTTTAATAATGGAGTGACAACCCCTGGGTTGACGAAGAACAGTCAACATGCTTTGAATGGGTTCTTTTTAAAGAACGACAGAGCGAAGTTAACATGTTATGATACCTAACGCTGCTTGGTGTACACGTTATGATTTTTATGATGTTATGTTATTTACCAATGAATTGAGAACGAGTCTATAGACAACATAGTTTCAATGTAAGTTATACTACATTCGCCGGCAGGTACTCACAGTGCATATGGGGAACTTTGACATTGCCACATGTTATGTTATTAATTAAGATAATGATGTAAGTCTATGATTGTAACACCCTCTTCCCGTAGGCTAGGAGTGTCACGTATTTTTCATAAAAATAAATCCGACAAGAGATCCCAAATTTCATAAATGAAATTAAAATTTTATTTTGTAGAAAAGGTCTAATAAAATGTCTCCCAAAAACATTAAATGAATAAACTGAATAAATTCATGTCATAAAAACATGTTTTATTTTAGAAAATCTGAACTAAAAATAACTGCTCCTTCTACTCCTGGCCTGCCTGCTCGTATTCATCATTCTCACCTGGGTGGTCAAAAAATCATGAAAACAAACTAAAATGAGTCGAAGACTCAGTAAGAAATCCATCACAACATGAACATAGTAAACGTAAGGTTTTCATAAAAAATTTTATGCTGAGAGTTTAGAATTCATGACTGTTCATACTGATACTTATGCTATGTATGACTGGTTTAACTGAATTGACTGATCTGACTAGCCAACACACTTAATCGTGTGTGCAAGGTTGTGCACCAAACTCACGTCTCGCTGCAAAAAGGGGAGCCGCTGATAGTATTCTGGCATACTATGGTGGACCACGGCTGAGTTCGTGGCTTGCACACCACCCTGAAACTGAACTGCATTGGTACCATGCATCTGAATGGCCATATTATAAACTAATCTGATCTTATCTTACACTTGAATTTAAGATGACTTACGTGTCTTATACACATGAGATGCATGACATATTACATACATAATTATAACTTCTGAATTTGACCATGATGCGGAATGACATGATCAAATGCTATGCTGGATGACATGTTTGCATATGACATGAGTGGTTCATAAATAATAGCTGTCAATGAACTGGCTTGAATAATACATATATATAAGCTAACTGTGATGATCCTAATTTATGATCAAATTACTTACATTGCTGCGCTTCTTTCTGAATATCACTTCGTACCTCATCAGCTATATGCAATATTAACTATCACTAAAACCGTCTAGGAAAATCATGTACTAATATCTTACTTAATTAAATTCACAATCTAAAAGATAGTCAAATAAGAATTTTGTTTAACACCATAATCAATAAATCCTGATATTTAAATTACTTAAAATACTAATTTATAATTTAGTAGAATACTGGAGTTATTTTAAAATAAGTCATAAAACTTAAATTCTTGAAATAGCTTTCCCTTCTTATAATTAACATAATTATTCAATCTTATAAGAAACCCAATAAATATTAATATTGTTTAAATATTCTTAACATAATAATTTTATTAAAATCTGACTAAATAGATAAAGGAATATTAATTAAAATAATAGGCTCCATAATATACTGCAAAACACATTTTAAATTCTTTCAACACTTTCTTATAAAAATGAGCATTTGACTAATATATTCATTTAATAAAATTAAACTCAACTTCAAATACAATGACATATTAATATTCATAAATGTAATTGTACTTAAAACACTGAAGATACTATGGAAAGGAATTAAAAGGGCATAAAAGTAATCTCACTGCACTTAGTAAATTAAGACCTATAAGCAACTCATATTACGAAGAGAACAAGGAGCAGCGGCTAGAGGCGTGCGAGGCAGGGGACTCACCGAACGAAGAAGCTGACTGGCGGCGGCTCTAGGTGGCTGGCAGGGGTCACGGCGACGCGATTGGATGGTCCTTGTGGCAGTGAGGTGCGGCGCCGAGAGAGAAAACGAGAGTTAGAGAGGGAGAGTTCTGTTAAACCGAAAACAACCAAGAGGAAGAGGAGGCTAGCGGCAGTCGTGGGCTTACCGTGGCGGTGCGAGGCTGAAGGAAGTGAACCATGTGGCAGTTTCTGTGGCTTCCCGAGTGGTTTTTCGGCATCCTGAAGTGGCTGCCGTGCAGGAGAAGCAAAGGCTTCGAGCTTCGTATTCGTGGTTGCTATGGCGTGCTTTTGCAGCTGGGGATGGTCCGGTGTCTTCTAAGGTGGCTGGTGGTGGCGTCGGAGTGTTCTGGGCAGCGTGGAGTTGCTGCCATGTGGGTTCGAAGCTGGGCTACTCTACGTGGTTCTCGGTGCAACTATGCAGCGACGCCTAGTTTGGGTGCTCTATTTTGAGGAGCGTAGAACAGGGCTAAGATGTGGGGAAGTTTTGACAAGTGTATGAGTTTTCCTTCTCAGTGATGCGTGAAGTGTGTAACACATATATATAGGGAGAAACTGATAAAAACTCTAGAGAAACAAATGGTAGAAAAACTGCCTAATGTGAACGTGTACCTCCCATGCAAGTTGTTGCCGTGAATGTCATAGGAATGGGAAGAAACAAGATTTAAATTCAACCCAAAACTCTAGTAAATTCAAACAAAATTATAATAGTAATTATTAAAATTAACAACTGTAAAATCTGATAATAATAATAATAATAATAATAATAATAATAATAATAAGATAAATATATAAAACTTATCTTATGGCCTAAACTTAGGATCGGGTTGTTACAATGATGATGAAAGTTTATGATGAAATTTTTATGTAGAAGTGATGTTATTTAAAAAATGATGACGAAATTAATTACTAAGTAAAAACCCATGTCTTCATATTTTTAAAAGATGTTGAGGAATCTAGATAGGAGCCATGCATACTGATTTTGATGCATCTTATGCATTGCATATTTATCATTTTTCATGATTGATTTATCTTTGTGTCAGTTAGTTGTTTAACTTATTGAGATTTCGAGTAAATCTCACACTTTTATGGGACCACTATCATTCTACTAGGAATTATAGAAGTTGTGTCAAGGATCGACCAGGATGAGATTGATGGAGCACTGGATTCGCATGATTGAGGAGGAGTTGGATTTGGAGAGAAAGCTGGACTTAATTTTGATATTCATAGCCCAAATCCTTTATGCCTTAGATCGCATGGAGATAATGATATGACTTTGTATATAAGTCTATGCTACTTTAGTATTTTGAACATGATGATTATTAATGAAGTTGAGATGTTTTAGTTATTCTAGCATAATCTTTCACCTTAACCTTTTATTTCCGCTGCGATTATTGCATACTGCTAGCTGCATACTAGAATGCATTGCATATTAAATGTCATGAACGGGGGTATGTAACTTTGTATTGCATGTCCCGACGCTCTAAGTCTCTGTTCCATCCCAAACGGAGATTGGGGGCGTCACAGGAAGAGTCACATGGAGAAAAGGAAGATCGATATAGAGATAATGAAGTAGATCTTGCTAGCATGAATGGAACGCAACAAGAGTATTTCTTGAATCTTCATAAAGACATTTTCGAGGATTCATGTAAGCGATTTTCATCTCGATCTCAACCTTTTGAAGATGTGTAGCCTTTTGTTGATGTAATAGATGTTTTTATCTACTTAATTTTATAATTAAACACTTTACAATTGGTTTTAGTAGCTGGGCAGCTACATGTGGTTTAAATACATTTGACTGGGCATCAATTATTGCCTATGCTATTTTGTAGCTTTTTGTTATTATGGGCTTTAAATATAGGTGTTTGTGACTGTGGGCAGCAACTATATCTACTGGTTTGATGAAGCATATGTTGGCGTCCATAATTCATTTTAGGTTGTTATATATTGGTGTAATTCCTGTTTGTTGTTTTTTTTTTTTTTTGCCCTGTTCGTCTATATGTTGATGTTATAGGGTGTGATCACTAGCATGTGCATTATCAAATTATAGCAAGCAATGTACAATTATACGTGAATGTGCAATGTACTGCCTTGTTTGATTGTTGGAACTTAGGGGTGTCAAATCGTCTTAATGGATCATGTTCATATCGTGTCAAGACATATATATTATACTATATAGGTCAACCCTAACCTGACATATTAAGCTTATCGTGTCAAAATCTCAAACTCTACCATGACCCATTAACATAACGGGTTGTGTCGTATCAACTCGTTTTGATCCGTTTATGTAAATAGGTTGAACAAACCCAAAATTAACCCCTTTGACCTAGTTAAGTTTAGTATAATTTTATACAAATGTTAAAATCACAATATCTATAAAAAAAAAATTATAAAACTAACTACAAGTCTAAAATTACAATCCAAACAATAAAAATATCGAAATTAAAATCCCAACAATTTTATTTTGAGAAATAAGGGTATAATTATAACTTTAACTTTCTTAACGGGTCAAAACGGGTTGACCCATTATCAACCCGTTAAGCAATCGTGTTTTAATGGGTCAACCCGTTTTGACCCGAACCCGTTAAGGCTAAACTCTAACCCGCTTTTATCGTGTCGTGTTCATGCTATGTTAACAGGTCGTATCACATATTGTCACCCCTATTGAAACTACATCAAATTATAATGCATATGCTAGTGTGCAGTGTACTATTTCCAAATAATTTACAGGGAACATCATTGAGGGCTCTACAAGTGCACATATGAGATTTTTAAATAGCAGGCAGTGTACGTATGAGATTTTTATTTTATAGATTGTTGGATTGTGAAAATGAAAATGAATATGATTGTTGGATGTTATTGGAGATTATGAAAATAAAATAATGAAGCATTTAAAAATAAATATTAATTAAACAAATATAAATAATAAAAGATAATAATATTTAATTATTATAGAGAGTGTGATGGCTAATCCAATATAGAATTCAAGTTTTGAGTGATTAATTAAAAGTAAAAAAGTTATATATTAATAAAATTTTAAAGATTGGGATAACTAATCTAATGCTCTAAGGGAGTTCTAGAGTTGCCATGTGGCACTCTAGTATCTGCCACGTAGGTAACTCATCACTGTCACGTGGCGCTATCATTTTTTTCCTGAGGATCCCTCCTTTTAATCTAAAGAGATTTCAAACGGAAGTTATGAATTTTCTATCTCTAAGATTTCCTTCAAGAGGGCAATTTTTATAAAGTTAGGCTTTTAAAATAGTATGTGCTTTTCAGATGCTTAATGGACAGTGGATATATTCATAGATTAGTTTGGAGTAAACTTCATCCAACACAGTTTAAAGGAAACTTTGTCCATATTACAAGATATAAAATTAAATTCTTAATTGTCTTCCTAACAGTACTGATCGAATCGAAACATAATTTTATATAAACTATATATAACCCTTCTCTGAATTATTTTTCTTACTTGTTTTTCTTTCTACCTTATTTGATATCTTATCTCCTTTTTTTTCTCTTACATATACTCTTTATTCTTAACTATTTCGTAATTGTTTCTAGAAATTATCTTTACCATTAAAGATCACACTAGTATTTAATAATACAAACTCGCATATCACTACAAGAAAAATGAGTATTAATTGTGATGAGTTATTTGCGACAAAAAATAATATTTGCAACGCGAATATACTCATTTAAATAAAAAATAATCATTTTGACAAAAATAATTGACGGCAAACATTCTGTCACTAATGAATGCATATGTCATCGTAACAAAATATATTGTGGAAACTTTCTCTGATGATCTTAATTTGTGGGAAAAAGTCTTTAAGTTTCACAGATTTTAACTCATGACAAATGGAAAATGGTCCAATATAATTATTTGCGGCGAGACTTTTCTAATGACATGAATTTGGTGGCAAAACGTAATTATTTGCTACCAAATAGTATTCGTGAGAACTGTAAATTTTTTGTTACCAACCAATTCCGTCACTAATGAATTCATATGTCATCGTAAAAAAATATTATGTACAAACTTTTTTTATGAGCTTAATTTTGTAGAAAAAATTCTTTAATTTTCATAGATTGTAAATCGCGACAAATAAAATGGTCCAATATAATTATTTGCGGTAAGAATTTTCTAACAACGTGAGTTTGGTGACAAAACATAATTATTTACTACCAAATAGTATTTGCGAGAAAAATTTCTATCCCAAAAACCACGATTTGTTGCAGTGAGTAATTTCTTGTAGTGCGTGTTAATCTTGTCTTCAATATTTTCTTGAAAACTATATACGTTGAAACAAACAAACGACTTATTGGAATGCTATCTATCTACCTAGCTAAATTAAAATGAAAAAAAAAAAAAAAGGTTAAAAACACCAACTAGGCAACTACTGATGATTTGGTTCCCGTGGCTCCTCATGTACCACGTTCACACCGAATCTTGATCTGACTCAGCTGGCCGCTCTTGTTAATGCATATTTATATCCATACAACATTACAATATGTATACTCATGATTCGGCATGGGATAGTTTAGTGTCCGTGGAAATGTTTGTATGCTAATTAAGCTACAATTAGATTGTTAATTAATTATGATAAGATAATTATTAAACCATCATTAATATATAACATATATATATGTGTGTAGTAAACTATAAAGTAAAATTAGACTGTACGTCCTCTATAGTGTAAAGTACGCGCGTACGATGACTGGTATATATAGTTAGGGCTAAAACCATTTAAGCCTTTTTCACGTTTGGTTGGATGTTAATGCTATTTGCTAATATTATTTCAGGGGTCACCATCTCCAATATTGAAAGGTATGCACTACAGATCATTGTCTAATCGTTTGCTCTAAATATGTACGCCAACTTAATTGGCAGCATCTTTTGGACCTACACGATAACTGGTGGCAAATTCCTATATATGCAGAAGATATATACAAAGGACAACAAATTTCTCCTTCACGTAAGTATAGTGAACTGGGATATATATGCAGCAATTTGTACAATATTTTGTTGTAAAAAAGGGTAAGAAGGGACAACCAAGGGTGGCTTTCCTAACTAGTTAACACATGACCATATATAGTAGCTGCAATATCCTATATACCCGTTCCGAACAGATCACAAGAAGGGCCTAAACGGCAAGAAGCCGTAGGCGTCCCTCAAGTGATCCGGTTTGAATAATACAATATTAGATCTTAAACATCGCAGTCTTGATCAATCACGTATAGATAAGTAATTTTTCTTTTTTTTTTTAAGTGGGAGACAAAAATATATGAAGTGAATGTTATGAACCCAATAGGTAGAATTTAATACTCTTGAAAATCGGCTTATAAGGAAATGGTGCATATAGGTATGCGTAGTGAGAGTGTTTGAGAGTAGTTGAAATACTCTTGATTGCCAAACCAGGCTGACCGATGTGCATAGGATCGTAACAGTACTGAATTTCACATTATTTATTTTAAATAATATTAAATAGTCAATAATATAGTATGACTCAATTTATATGTTTATCTTGTTTCTTCTAATTATTAACCAGCTTTGAGTTATTTAAAAAAAATATGATCTCCACCATTGATACCACACTAATTTTATTTAACCACTAGGAGTCGTAAACAATATATAGAATAATATTCCATTACTTAGGGCAACGACAACATTGAAAACATTATTGAAGGAAAAATCTTGATCAATATATAGCTAGCCTATTGCCACGTCAGCAAAGCATGGTTTTTCACGTTGAGAGCAATAGCTACTAAATTTGTATATTTTGTCCTGGACCACCCCACTTGCACCCTCTCAAACCAATCTCAAAAACATAAGATCATATAATTTGGCCCAACAAACAGAAAAATCAAGCCAGCAAACGCATGCAGTTTTCTTCTCTCTCTCTCTCTCTCTCTCTCTGATGGAAAAAGTTCATAATTAAACATTTTTCAAGCAACTTGATTATCCGCCGATGAATCATCATCTCCGTCACTCTTTAAGAGTTTCGTTCATCCAAAACGTGTTGTGGTCTCTCTCTGCTTCTTGAACATGATCTCTACCATTTCTTTCCTGGCCTCTGACCTTCACAGACCCCGGTCAAGATAGCCTCTCTCTCGTCTTACCATGTCAGGAATGCATGGAGAAGTGAGCACCACCCTCCTCTCTCTCTCTCTCTCTCTCTCTCTCTCTCTTTCTGATCTCTCTTATATTAGTTTATCCTCCTGGATTCCACTGCTTTATTTTCTTTTTCTTTTTGTTTGCATGATTATAATTAGCTAACGATTACACATCCTTTTTAGATCATGTGGCCTATATTAATAGCCAACAAGATCCTCAAGAAGAGATTGGGAAGCAGCAATTTTGTCACAGATTTTCCGAACAATAGTACGGAAACCTTTCTGGAAATTCCGAGCTCTGAGCAATCATCCATAAGCCCTAAGACCATCTTTAATCATCAAAAGCATGTTCACAAGTAAGTGACCACTCAATGCTATTTCCCACAGCACCAGACCTTAAAGTAACCTCTAATATGTATATATGCAACTATTTTATATATATATATATATATATATATATATATATAAAGATACAATCTGATTTAGTTTTTTACTTTCTTCCCTTCTCTCTCTGTTCAGGGTATTCGTTGGTACTTGGAACGTTGGCGGGGTTGCACCACATGATGATTTGAATATAGTAGATTTGATCGATTCATGCAACACTTCCTGTGACATTTATGTTTTTGGGTATTTTTACACCACCTCCAATAATCTAAGAAAAAAAGTACAAATAAGATAAAGAGAAACGTACGAGAAGTTAAGTTAAAATAATGAAACCAAAATAAGGAACGAGAAGTTCAACTTAATATCCTGTCGCGACTTTCATAAGTTTAACTGTTTCCATATTTGATTGTATTCTTTATTCAGGTTTCAAGAAATCGTGCCTCTGAAAGCGTCAAATGTATTAGGATCAGAGAATAGTAAAATATCAATGAAATGGAATTCCTTGATTAGAGAAGCCCTCAACATGAAAACACGCTTCCGGGACAAAGAACAACATGATGATCATGATCTACAAAAAATGCAAAGTCAATGTGCTGTAGAAAATATTGGAAAGACAATGGAAAGCGGCGTTCCACAAGACTTCCAGTGTATCGTAAGTAAGCAAATGGTTGGGATACTTATATCAGTTTGGGTTCGAAGAAGTCTTCGTCCGTTCATCCGGCATCCAAGTGTCTCTTGTGTAGGCTGCGGCGTCATGGGCTGCCTTGGGAATAAGGTAACTTCCTTGAAAATTACGAATTGTTGCAATGTTTACCTGGTGCTGGGTGTTTATCAAAGTAATACCATTTTCGCATATATCATTTATTTGAAACGTACGCATATATATAGGGAATCAAATTAGTACTTCAGAAGTACGTAACTCTCTTATCATCCATATTTGGAGCGATTATCATCACTAGATAGAGCTTTGGAAAACTCTTTCATGATCTCCGATTTCCATTTCAAAAGTACTCTTGGTTAATTTGCAGGGTGCCGTGTCTGTTAGATTTCGGCTACATGAAACAAGCTTCTGCTTTGTATGCATTCATCTCGCTTCAGGGGGTAGAGAAGGAGATGAAAAGTATAGAAACTCTAATGTAGCTGAAATATTATCTCGGACAAGCTTCCCTAGAGGCCCTTCACTTGATTTGCCGCGAAAGATTCTTGATCATGAGTACGTAATTAAACTACATTTGTCAAAATAGTCCAAACCAATTCGTTATGGGCATAATTGTCTGGATCGATGTTTCTTTTGTCACAATCACCAATTAAATTAATTATTACTTCCAATTGAATTTCTTCTTTTAACTAGATTTAATTATGGCCGTCAAAGTTATAAAATTGTTTCCTGGTTGTTTTATATGTGGTCTTTTGTGGGGTTTCTTTTTCAATCTCGATCAATAGTACTACTTGTTTAAAGAATATTTAATATATCAATTGCCGTAAGTGAGTCAAAAATGGTTGCTAATTAAACCAGCTATTACTGTTATAAAGTTCTTGAAGTATAGAATTATTTCTCTAGAATATCTTGGTGATGTCATCTAATTGAAGAAATTTATGGGCCTAACTCATCTCATAAAATAGATTCAATAAGAGAAGATTACTCATTCCTTATTAACATGTCCAAGACCTTATCCACAGACAATGTAGAATTATTCCTCAACACCCTCCCTCACGCACATGCAATATTTTTCCTAGTTTTTGTCACGGGATAAGTAATGTGGGCCCCCATTTCGTCCTGTAACAGATTCTGATACCATGAAGAAATTTATGGGCTTAACTCATCTCATAAAACCGGTTCAACAAGAGATGATTATTCATTCCTTATAAATATGTCTAAGACCTTATTCATAAGCAATATAGAATTATTCCTCAACACTAATCATGCTTGGTTCAGTGCAGCATGGTTATCTTTCTTGGGGACTTGAATTATAGAATTTCTCTACCAGAAGCAACAACAAGATTATTAGCAGAAAGAGAAGAATGGAATGCGTTACTAGACAATGATCAGGTACGTACCCGGCCAATTAATTAACAAGGAAAATTTTCTTTTTTTTTCTTTTTTTTTTCTTTTTTGTTTTATGAATGAATTGGTATTTCTTTCTATTTTTTGTTATGAACTGGAATGACACTTAATTAGCTGAGGATGGAGCTCATGGATGGCCAAGTATTCCACGATTGGCATGAAGGAACGATTAAATTTGCTCCCACTTACAAATATTATCCGAATTCTGATATATATTATGGAAGTCATGAAGGCAAAAGGGGCGAAAAAAGACGTGCTCCTGCATGGTAAATATATTCTTTCTGAATAAATTAACTGAGAAATCAATGATATTAATTAAAGGAATTAAATTAATTATAAGGTCGGTCATGTACTTCTCTTGTGCATGTTCTTTTAGGTGTGATCGGATAATTTGGTATGGAAACGGTTTAAAGCAGCACATATACACAAGGGGTGATCAACTAAAGATGTCTGATCATAGACCTGTCATCGCAATGTTTACAGCAGAAGTTGCGGTTTTGCGAAGTTTGAAAGGATTCCACAGTTTCTTTCTATCCGACAGGTTTGAACCAATTACAAACCACTGTGCGGTTTCCTCAGCTGACGATATTTTATGTAAAGGCAGATCAAGTTTCCAAATGTAAATTTAAACTCTACCTATTATATAAATATATATATATATATATATATGTGTTGTGTGAACACTTAAAAAAAGAAATGGGAAAGAAAAAAGCAGGAAGCATTTGATTATCTAACATGCATGATATATTTTTTTCATTTAAGCTTATCAGTGTACAGTGAAGTTGGTTTCATGTTCCCCATGTCTGGTTAAGCTACAGGCTGTCCAAACAGTCACCCTTTCACTTTCAACGATTATAAAATTAGGCTTTGTTTTAGTCCAACAACAGCAGTCCAAATTTAATCGCTTACTGCCTGATGCTCCAAGCCAAGCCTGCAGGGTGCATGTAATTCCAAACTGAGCCCTATGCAGGCCATGCGGTTTTAATTAACTCCTTTTTCTCAATAATGATTAGCTAGCAATGCATGCAAAATTGAAAATCAAGGTGACAGCCTCATCGCATACGTAAATTTAATGAAAAAAGAGATCGAACATGCAAGAGAAATAGATGACAGGATATATAGTATTTAATATCATAGAATTAACAAAAAGAAATTAGTGGATTTGGAAAGAAACTTTTGAAGCCAAGCAATGGTTTCTGAGAGCAAGTGGGAGCGCGCTTGCATCATCCTGATCAATGCACGTAAAGCTTATAATCTATTTCTTTATTGAGGGAATGGAAGAAGATATAAAGCAACTTTACCTTTATATATAGATCTAATTTAATAAGTGCAAGTGGTGTAAAGAAATAATAGATATATATTGCCTACATCAAATTGAGTTTTATATATCATTATATGGTGGTTGAGCCAACAAGTATATCATTCAATTTTGCTACCAATTAAATTAAGAAAAAATCTATTCATTATCTATTTTCTCATCATCTCTCATCATCTCATAATGTGACATTAAATAATAGATTCACAATTAGTGAGATAGAATAAATAGTTTTCAATCATTTAATGGCACATCATGCATGCAATGATGAGAGAAAGATGAAAATTGAGATAATGAATAACATTACTCTTAAATAAATATCTGTAAACTGTAGCTCTCTTTCTTCTTGTTCATTTGGAAAAGGTGATATCCAAAAGTCTTTATTAATACTGATCAAATTATTAGTTTTATATTAAAGGATTAAAAACTAAGATAATTAGCTTATATTTAATGTGATGCCCTGCATTTCAGATCTAGCTTGTTCCTTTTTTAAGCTCAAACGTATTAATCAATATTATTGATTAAATAGGGACATTTTTGAAAAATCCAATTTTTTGTATTTACTAATAAAAGGAACCTTTCTATAATGTTTGTATTTAATTAAAATTTAAAAGGTCACAGGTTTATAAATTGGTGATCATAATGAACATGACACCCATTGTTTAATCTACAAAACACTACAAAAAACTATTTATTTGGTGTCAGTTATTCTTATAAAACTTATTATTTCTTGTTAAAATGAGTCTATCATTTTTACAAATATTTATTTTCGTCGCAAATAACTTATCATAAATGCTCATTTTTCTTGTAGCAAAAATAGGTAGAAAATGTTTTGCTAAGTGCTAGTTATATCATGTGTACACAGTCATGACTAATTAAGGAAATACTTTTTGGTAGATGAGCGTGTAGCTCGCGTACATGCCTTTTTCTATGAAGCCACTTGTCTTATTTTGTAGATCTCCAGCTTCAACTAAGTTGATCTAGTAGTAGCTAACTGTTAATGTGCATGCATGCATGCATGCATACATGTCGACGAATTAGGTGGCCCGATCGTCCTAAATCCATTTTCAATATTGTACTTGGAAAACCAAGAACGACCAAGTAATTATAAAAATAAAAAATTAAAATTGTTTCTAAGCCTAAGGAGGTTGGAAATGAAGGGCCGGAGGGCGGAGACTCCAGATCGAGAGAGCTTTTAAAGAGAGAAATGGGATTTGTCCGTGCGTGTCTCAATAGCATGAAATCACAACACGTGAGGTTTTTTTTTTTGGAACAAGCTAGGCATAAAATAATGATCAGATCATTAATGCGCAAAGATTACTTCCACAACCAATTAAGGTTAAGGCAAATTAATTGTTTTAGTTGATACTATGTAAATAAGCGATGCCAAGATTAAAATCATTTGAAAAAAATAAAAAAAAAATCTTTATGCAGTTACTTTTACCTACTTTTTACGTATTTCATTGATGTGATTGGTTGCGTCACTTTTTTTTAATATAAAATAAATATTGAGTTTCACCACATTAATAGATCAGTGCAAAATGAGCACGCAGAAGTGACTGTATGTAGCATAATTGTTAGAATAAATTCCTTAATTAGTCTCATTCACTTTATGATATTGGAAAATGGTCACGATCTAATTAAGTTTAAAACATGTAACCATGATTATCAAGATTACATGGGGAGATTAATTGAACTATCGATGACGATAAAGAAAGTAATTTTGACTTACTATTCATTGTTTGAAACAATAAAAACATTTTGGCATATATATGGACCATCAGATTTCACCGTAAACAATAAAAACATATTGTTTGAAAATGTCGCCAGGAACACAAAAAATGAATTTTGTGTGATGTGCCCCCGACTCTATGTTGACTAATTAACAGTCATTGAAATGTCGAAACATGTAACAATCTTTAACATATTATATTCTGTATGGTTAATGCATGTTGCATGCAACCTAGCATGTTACTAAGCAATATGATATTCACAACGTACATGTAAAATTTCAACTAATTCTTGTACCAGAGAAATTAAAGCATATAGTGTTTGCTTAAAAATATAATCTGCAAGTGTACAAAATCGTAACAAGTAGTAAAATATTTGAAAGAAAACGGTTATCGTACCCACATGGAATAATTATATTATTGAATACTGAAATTGACTAAATTAATTACTATTTAGAAAATTGAAATTTGAAGAATGATTTATCTAAATTAAACTGAAGAAAAGCATATTAAAAATAAGATTTTAAAAATAATAAGAATAGATCTAGAGCGTTTAACTTTACCTAGAAAATCTCACACAGTTTATTCTTTCATGTTATAGAATCTCAATTATCCCAAATTCATGATAAAAATCCTTTAACTACTCAATATTTTCTCTCGAACAATACCAAAAATATCTTCAACTAATAACTCCATATCTCTATGTGAATTTAACTAATTGGAGACTCATTAAGTTATTTAGATTTTTCTTGAAAATCACACTAGTCGAGGTAAAACATCTCTGCTTTTGCTCAACTAATGGTGTTTAATCCTAGAGTTTTAATCACAAATCACCTCTCAGACTCATTGTGATTCAATAGATTGAACAATAGTTAGTTAGAAAATTGTAAGTATTAAGAACAAGGAATAAACACTCAATCATGGAAATATTGAAAGTAAAATAACTTGGAATATAAACTGTGTGTTCAGTGCTAGGCTACATCAAATCTCTAGAAAATGGAATTAGTTCATAATGAAATTAAATAGAAAAAGAATAAAACTGATGTTCTTTGTTAAAGTCGGTTGATGAAACATTCGGCTCTCGCCTCTGCTCTCCAGTTCCGCCTTCTCGAAAGAACACTTCAATAATAAAAACTGGAACTCTAAACTTAGACTCAGACTCTAAGACATAAAAACTCTCAACTCTCATCCCACAAGTCGAGATTAAATAGATGTTGAAATTCAAATCTGGAAACAAGATAACTGCTATAACAATCTAGCCTAAAAATCTAGAAAATAATTTCTAAAGATATATGTTAACATAAAAGAAAATTATCCCAAGAATAATGAAATTATCTAAAATGGAAGATTCAGTGATATATGGCTTGAATTGCGGAGTTCGAGAGGATTTGGTCACCAATAGATTGATTTCAGAACTCAAATTTGGTGGTCAGCAGCAAATTGATCCTAGTCGGTAGGAATTATTCCACTGAGTAGATGTCGTGTGTGCTGAATATAACTAACGTGGAGGTCACAAAGACCACACGGCCCTCTCCTCGCCCAAATCTCATCCGCTCTCTTCAGATCTCATTGCCTCTCATCGGTCTTGATCCGTGGCATATTTTTTTGTACCAAAATGCTCTCATTTTATACTAAATCTTCTCATTCCTTTAAATCCAAGAAAATAAATAAAAATATGTAGAAATAAAATAAAATCAATAGTATTGAAGAGAAAATGACACTTTTCATAAATAAAAGACTGATAAAAATCACATAAAAATAACACTTATCAAATACCCTCAAACTTAAACTTTGCTCAACCTCGATCAAAGAAGAAAAGAAAAGATAATTAAAACAAGCATTGGTTTGATTTACAAAATTTATTGCTTCAAAAATTATCTAAAGTCTGTAATTCAAAGGAATCATTCAAGATCATTCAAGTCCAAAAGTTAATTCAAAACACAATTCCACCGCATTATCCATCCTCACATTCATGCATAGCCATCATTCTCACTTCATCATTAGCTCCCCGGATAGAATAGAAACTATCACCAGGAATCAATAGGTCTTTATTAAGTTTGTAATGTAAGGCCAGGGTGAGGGCTACAAAGAAAATGTAACTCTTTCAACATACCTCTCTTTATTGTACTTTCAAGTATCTCTCTCTTTACCCCTCTATTCGATAGGTTAGACATCTTCTTCTTCTTCTTATTCTTCTTCTTCTTTGTGTGGAAATATTCCATACTTTTTCAAATGCCTTTTTGGATGACTCTCATCACCCTTTTCTTGTTGGCCACACAGTAGACAAGTTAATTTTTCACACCCTCAAACTTATGATTTTGATAATATTGATATAATTACTTTACTTGTAGACCTTCTACCTCTCTTGATCTTGTGAGTTTGTTACTTTGTGTAAACCTAGTTCTCTTGAAATGTGAGGAAATCAGTGTTTAAGCTCAATTTGGGCAAAGAATATGAGGTTTACAAGAAAGAAAAATATAAGGCCAAAATATATTTCAATAAAGCTCAAAGGGGCAATTAGAGATAAAGAGAGTAAACAGGTAAGGTTGAAAGGCTCAATCGGTCCAAAGAATGCCTTAATCATTTCTCCAGTAATATTTTGTCTAGGATTTCGCCTCGAGTGTAATCAAACAAGTTTTAGAATAAGTTGAGACCATATAAATTCACAAAATTCACATAAAATTTCTCTAGGTACTCAAAACAATTAATGATCATAAGAAGCATTCATTGAACATAGAAAATATCAAATTAAGTAAGATCAAGTAAAGAATTAACAACTAGACTTAAGCATGAGAATTTTTCCTAAAAATTATAATCAATTTCAATCATATTTTTATCATAGGCTTTTTTATTCATCAAACCATACTATTTTTATCATCATCATTTTATTATTATTATTATTATTATTATTGTTATTATTATCATTATTATATATTTTTTATTCTTTTAGAAAATAATATCCTTTCCCCCCAAATTTAAATATCACATTGTCCTTAATGGAAAAAGGAAGAGAAACTAAAGTAGAGAATGAGAGAAGGCAAGAGATGTTCCCGTGATTTTGTCTAGTTCTTTCATTTGGATATTTTCCTTGAAGGCTCAGCCGTGTACTTCCTTGGAGATCTTCTCGCCTCTTCATTCCTGCAAAATCAAAGAAAATGAATAATATTAAGCAAAAATTATTAAAAAAAAACTTGGGTTGCCTCCCAAGAGCGCTTTAATGAAAGTCTTTAGCTAGACATTGTCCTCTCATCATTTATTACTGGCGAGATAGATGGAACACTTTTCTAAGTTAAAGTCTCCATCCATATAGGATTTTAATCTCTATCCATTTACTTTAAATGTGCCTTTTGTCTCGTGATGGACTTCAATTGCCCCATAGGGAAAAACACAGGTCACCACAAACGGTCCCAACCATCAAGAGCGCTGCTTTCCTAGGAAGAGTTGAAGTCTTGAGTTAAATAATAGAACTTTCTACCCGACTTCAAATTCCCTTATCAAAATATGCTTATCGTGCCATCTTTTAGTTTTATCTTTGTAAATCCGAGCATTCTCATAAGCATCATTGTAGAACTCATCCATCCCGTTGATCTACAGTATTCTCTTCCTGCCAGCCGCTTGTAAATCAAAGTTCAGTGTCTTCATCGTCCAATAGGCTCTGTGTTCTAGCTCCATGGGCAAATGGCAGACTTTTCCATAAACGAGCTGATAAGGTGACATCTCGATCGGTGTTTTGAATGTTATCTGATAGGCTCGTAGTGCATCATCTAACCTTCTCACTAGTCTATCCGAGAGATACTCACGATCTTCTCCCGTATGCGCTTCAGCTCCCGATTAGACACCTCGACCTGGCCGCTTGTTTGAGGATGGTATGGTGTCACCACATGATGGGTAACTCCATACTTTGTCAGTAGTGCTTCAAATTGGCTATTGCAAAAAAGCTTTATGCCATCACTGATTCTGGACCTCGGAGTGCCAAATCAGGAAAAGATGTTCTTCTGCATGAAATTCACCACGACCCTCGCATCATTGGTTGGCAAGGCGACCGCTTCCACCCATTTGTAGATATAATCTATAGCCACCAGAATAAATTTATTAGAATATGAGGATGGAAAAGGACCCATGAAATCTATACCCTAAACATCAAATAATTCAATCATGAAAATATTGTTAAAGGCATCTCATGTTTCCTAGAAATGTTGCCAACCCTTTGACAATGATCACATAAGGCAACAAAATTAAAAGAGTCTTTAAATATAGTCGGCCAATAAAAGACACATTGTAAAACTTTTACTATTGTTTTTGCTCTGCCAAAGTGGCCGCTCGCTTCCAAAGAGTGGCGTTGTCTGAGTATGCTCTTTATCTCTTCCTCAGGCACACATCTTCTGATTATCTAATCAGCGCAGTGCTGGTATAGAAAAGCTTCCTCCCAAAAATACTATTTCAAGTCGGAGAAGAACTTCTTCTTTCTGTTGATATGTCATCTCAGTCAGGAGAATTTTGGACACCAAATAATTTATCATGTTGGCATACCATGAAACAACTTGTATAAGTATGAATTGCTCAAACGGGAATGTCTCATTAATTTGGAAATTCTCCTCGCCAGCCGCCTCTTTAAGCTCAAGGCGAGATAAGTGGTCGGCCACTATATTCTCTGTACCTTTCTTATCTCTTATATCCAAATCAAACTCTTATAATAGCAGAATCCATCGTAACAGTCTTGGTTTGGCATCCCTCTTCGACAGCAAGTATTTAAGAGCCGAGGGATCGGTGTAGACAACCACCTTTGAGCCTATCAAATAAGAATGAAATTTGTCAAAGGCAAACATAACTACTAACAATTCTTTTTTAGTAGTAGCATAATTTAGTTGAGCTTCTGTTAAGGTCTGACTTGCATAATAAATAACATGAAACTTTTTATCTTTTCTTTGCCCCAAAATAGCTCCTATAGCATAATCGCTAGCATCACACATTAATTCAAAAGGTAAATTCCAATCCGGTGATACAATGATAAGTGCTGAAACTAATTTCTTTTTCAATGTTTCAAAAGCATGCAAGCATTCAGGAGAAAATTCAAACCAAGTATCTTTAATCAATAGAGTGCTGAGAGGTTTAGTAATTTAGAAAAAATCCTTAATAAACCGACGATAGAACTCGAGGTGACCCAAGAAGCTCTTCACGCCTTTCACATTGGTCAGTGGTGGGAGTTTTTCAATAACTTCTATCTTTGCTCGGTCAACCTCAATTCCCTTGAAGGAAATGCGGTGGTCGAACACTATTCCCTCCTTGACCATGAAGTGACATTTTTTCCAATTTAATACAAGATTTTTGTCCTTGCATCTCTGCAAAACCAAAGATAAATTATATAAGAAGGTATCAAAAGAGTGATAAAAAACCAAGAAGTCATCCACAAAAATTTCTAAAAGACATGCGCCTTTGAAAAGTGGCTAGCGCATTGCAAAGACCAAAAGACATGCGCCTATATGAAAAAGTGTAGTAGGACAGGTGAAAGTGGTCTTCTCTTGATCCTCAGGTGCAATGGCTATTTGATTGTACCCAGTATATCCATCTAGAAAACAGTAGTTGTGATGACCCGAGTTTGTCCAGGCTTGGCCCTTAGCATTCGTTCTAGGTTGTCATGGCATTTTAGGAACCTTAGTTACTTTGGAAGCCCTTAGAATCTTTTGATGTGGTAACTTAGAGTGGCCCTAGTTTACTTTGTAATTTCAGCCCTATTTAGAAACTCAGGTCCAATGGTTTAGGCCCATGATCCAATTCTAAGTTACTAGGGCCATGTGTCATGAGAATGTTACACCTTCAATCTAGTCTTGATAGTGGGTTAAGGGGGAGAGAGAAGTGTAGGAAAGCACCAAGAATGGCTTGCATGCCTAGCCCATTGTTTTGTCCAGAATTTGAGTTCCATGGTAGATTTCTTGGAAAAGGAAGCCGAGGGAAGTGAAATGGAGCTTTTTTAGAAGTTTTGCATAGGAAACCGAAGGGAGGCACATGGGATTTCGAATTTAGTCAGCTTTTGCCAAGTGTCAAGCGTGCACTAAGTTTCTAGAAAATTATGTGAAGAGACTTTTTTATCAAGGACACGTTTGCCCTTAGGGTTTCAGCTAGCACACTCCCCAAGCATTCCATTCACTTGCCACTTGTCATTTAGTCTATTTTGGACTAATGGCACATGAAAGGTCACCTAGGGAAGGAGTACTTGGAAGATGAAGCATCATCTTGGGAAAGGAAGATGGAGAGGATGGCTAGAGCTATGGCACACGCCCAATGCCACTTGTCAACCATGCCAAAGGTTGCTTGTTGGGAAAAGGAAAAGGCATGTATTGTTTTATCAAGCTACCATTGAAGAAATATTTACTTGTCTAAGGAAAGGAAGGGCATAAAAGGGAGAGAAGGAATTTCGGTCAAGGAGAAGAAACCCTACACACCATCCCCAAAATGTCCCTTCCCAATGCCAATCAAGTGGGGAACTCCAAAAGGCATTTCGGCAAAAGGGAAAAGGGAAGAAGAAACATTTGCCACTTGTCATCCATGCAAGGATGTTGGAAGCAACCAAGGAGGGAAGTGAAGGGTCTCCTATAAAATGGAAAGGGTTCACACCAAGGGGCTTTTCCCTTGCCACTTTTTGGAATTTCATGAGCTCTCACTCTTTCCACATAATTCTCCCATGTTCATTTGAAAGTTCTCTCACTTTCTTGTATTTTCTTTCTAACAAAACAAGGAGGATCCTTGCAAGAGAAGGGATTTCAGCACCACCAAGGTTTAGCAAGGTAAGGATCGGCTTCCTCTAAGTCTTGTACACACACATGTTACTTCTTAACCCAAAAATGAGATTCAAATCTCATTAGACTTTGAGAAAGATAGAACACCCACACTTTCTACCGTTTTCTTGAAAAATGACTTGGGGTTTTTAAGAAAACCCTTAAGCCGATTATTAAGGGGGAGTTCATCCTCCATGTTTTCAACCACCACATGTATCTTTGCTTACTTTAGGTTTTGTTTTACTTCAAGAGTGAAATGAATGGGTTTTAACCCAAAAACCCTAGAAGTCGAATGGTTTAAGACCAAGTGATGCCTTAGAAATCCACACACACACTCAAGAACATGAAGTAGGGTTTTAGATACTCTTTCTAATATGGTATGTTCAGATTTAAAGCTTGCTAGTATTTCTTTACGTGGATTTTTGTAAGTATACACTCAACTTACTCTTGGTTAATGCTTGTATATATTTGTGTAAATCCTTCCATGGTTTCGATTTCTTTGTTTGCTATCTCTTGATTGTCCGTGCACCGTGATGAATACTTCATAAACAGAGATTCATAATAACTCAACCTTACTTCGTCGGGTTACATGTCTTAGGCACCCAATAGCTTTAGATGTTTCTTCGTTCCGATATCCTTTGAAAATAATCCATTCGAGACTCGTCAATGGTACATTGTCAACCCAGGGGTTACCACTCCATTCTTAAGCACTCCAGAGTGGACAGATGAGTTCCACTAGGACATTCCCCCGCCCTAGCACTTGGGGTCGTGATAAAACTTATAAACTCTTTTCTTTGAAAACACTTTTTGAAAACACTTATTTGAAAACACTTTTTCCCAAATGCATGTGCCATGAGACTTAAACATGCTTACTTATACTTGACATATGACATATGGAATGCCGTGCATGAAATAACCAACATAACATGTTCATTTCATAGCATGATAACATAAACCATAAGGGATATCAAAACATATACATGGAACCATAAGAACTTGCTTAAGCTGAAACTCAAAGGTACAAAAACATGAAGATTCATCACTTAAACATATTCCAAACCTCAAGCATATATTATAGAAATCAAAACATAGTAAACTAAAACATTAAATCATAGCTTTTTGACCAAGCCCAAAACCTCCAAAGCATGTTCAAACCAAAGCGTCATGTTGCATAAACCATTAACCTCAATCAAGTGAAAACCAAAACTTATAGGAATATTTGATGGCATTTTCATCACAAATCCGAAACATATAATTCCTTCCTTAGAGTTACTCAAGATCATATTAACATTTTCAAACAAACAACCAAAAGATAACAAACAAAGCAATCAAAATTATGAGAGGATTTACACAAGTATATACAAGCATTAACCAAGATTAGGTTGAGTGTATACTTACAAAAATCTACAAAATGAAACAAATAGCAAGCTGTAAATCGAAATATAACTCGTTAGAATATGGGTTCCAAAACCCTAACCCGTATTCTTGAGTGTGTGAGGATTTCTAGGGTTATCACTAAGGCTTAAGAAGTCCCAAACCAATCGGCTTCTAGGGTTTTGAATCAAGAAACCCTTCAACTTCCATGTATCTTTGACTAATCTCAAATAAGTGTGAAAATACATGAGTGTGGCCGATGTGCAGAGGATTTGTTCCTTCAAACTTTCAGTTTTCTACACTTTTAGAAAACCCTAGTTCATTTCCCATGAGCAAGTGTGGAAATTGTGTGTTTCACCATATTCGAATTCCCTTGAGGTTCAAATCTCATCTTGAGTTGAATATATGATATGTGTGTGTAGAAACAAAAGGAAACTGAGTTCTAACTGTGGTTCCTCCTTGTAAACGCTGAAATCCCTCTCTTGAAACAAGCCTCCCTTGTTTGGTATGAAGGAAAGTGTGAGAAAGTGGAGAAAATTTCTAAGTGGTCATGTAAGATAGTGTGGAGAGAATGAGAGCATGTAAAATTCGAGAATGGAAAAATAGAGAAGCCCTTGGGTGTGTGACTCCTCTCCCTTTATATAGAGTTCTCCAACAAAATCCCATTAGTTGCTAGTGACCCATTGCATGAAGGACAAGTGGTGTCTTTTCTGATGTTGTCAGACAAGTGGCGTCTTTTCTGATGCATGTAGAACAAGTGGCGTCTTTTCTTATGCATGTAGGACAAGTGGCATCTTTTTTTTTATGTATATGGGACAAGTGGCATCTTTTCTGATGTGTGTGGGACAAATGGCGCCTTCTACTAGGCTATAGGGAACACAAAAGTATTTTTGAAAAGAATAATCTTCCCAGTGGCGTGGCTCCTTGGAAATTCGAAATATCCCCCGTCCTTGCTTTTCCTAGGAAATCTAAGAATATCCTTGCATGGACGCCATGTGTCAAAACCCCTCCTTTGTTTCTCCTTGGGAAATCCAAAAGATCCTCTGCATGAGTGACATGTGGCATGGCATCTTGTCAAAATTCAAAATCCTAAGTGGTTCCTTGGGTATGCTATACCCTATGTGGTCCAGATTCAATGAATCTATAGGGAAACATTGACATTTGATAAATTCTAACCCTATGCTTGAACCTTGTAGACTTGTGCATGCTTTCCAAGTGGCAAAAGGCATGTAAGATGTGGGTGCATGTTCCCCATGCTTCCTTCCCTTTCCCCATGTGCCTCTTTCCCATGTGTCTTTTCCTTTTCCTATGCATCTTTTCCTTTTTCCCATGCATCTCTTCCTTGTCTCATGCATGTCTCTTACTCTTTCCTAAGCAAGAAGCTTCTTCTTCCTATGCATGTTCCCTAGGTGGCTCTCCCACTTCCTTATGCTTCTCAAGAACTCAAAACATGACATGTGGCAATGCGATGGCTGAAACCCTAGTGGTACAAGGGTAATTTTTGTGCATTGTCTCGTCCACTCCGTTCGAGAACCTTTTCTCTGCTTATGCATGAATGACAAATGGCAAAATGTCAGAAAATAACTTGGGTGGGCGTGTGGCTTAGGGATCCAAAAGTCTCTTAGTGTTCCAACGTAAATCTTTTAGAAAATCTCAAATTTGTCTTTCCTATGCAAAAAGCTTCTTGGAACTCTTCACTAAGAACAAGTGGCGTGAGATGGAGGTGCTTGGGAGGGTGTGTGGCATGCACAACTCTTCGGAACTCACAAAAATCTAGTTGGTGCTTGTGTAGTCCATTGGGGTTCCCAAAACCATGTTCCCTCATTCTTTCTCATCCATTTTTACATCTAGGTTCAATGTATCTAAATGTGAGGTGTGCATGTGAGACATGTGGTGTGTGAGGAATGTGGGAGTGTGTGGTGGCCGAACCCTACATCCTCCTCCATCTCCTTAGCTTCTTCTAGAAACTTTCAAGCATGTTTGTCAAGTGGCACCAATGTGCTAACCTAGGTGCTTCTTCCCTAGGTTGCACTTCCTTATGCAAGATTTTGTCCTTTCCCAAGACAAAACTCTTCACCTTTAATTTGCAAGCATGACACTTGGCCAACTCTTCTAGAAAGCCAAATCCTCCCTTGCTTCTCCCACTTTTCTTCTAGAAATCCAATGCATGATTGACAAGTGTCATCCTTGTCTTTTCCCAAAGTTCCAAATGAGAAGTGATTTTCCTAAAATGACCAAAACCTCATTCTTGAAGCCAAGAGGGTAAACTTGAGCCTTTCAAAGCCAAAGTCCTTAATGGGCTGAATTCCTATAGTCCTTTTCTTCTATTTTTCTCTTATGGGCTTTTTAACTTAGAACTCCAAGATCCAATCCAACAAAAATAGAAAGTGGCCGAAAGAATTCTTCCAACACTTAGCCAATAACCCAAATAAATAAATAAATAGATAAATAATATCCACAAGAATTATGAATGGAATCTTAGTGAAAATTCGGGGCATCGCATCCTCCCCCCTTAAAAATAGATTTCGTCCTCGAAATCGACACGTGATAAACCTCAAAATAATATTAACCACTTGAAACCCCATACCTCTAACACTTGCTGCTGTGGAATCTTCTGATGACGATAGGGGTGGTATGTCATCCTCTTTCACTATCGAATCTTGTGAAAAATAGAATATTGTGTCTAGGTCATAATCAAAACACATGTTCACTCGCACCTCATTCAACTTATGCTCTATTTCAAGTTCCATATCCTTGATAGGTTGATTCTCCTCATGGAAACGAATAGGATCAGTAGACGTGTCTGAAGTTTCAAACTGCATATATCTACTTGTGCAAGCTTCTGCAACCCAACTAGACTCTGCTTCTCGATTGAGTCTGAGTAGACGTGTTTTCTTGGCGTCCTTCCATACCAACAAGTCATGCTGAGATTGTAACGCTTGGTGTAGAAAAGTATTTCCTCAAGAGTCCATGTCCCTTACACGAGTGCGATGATGCTCAAACTTCTCCATCTGTTGCTAGTGAGCAGCCATCATCTGGTCTCTTCACCTGTGATGGTTCCTACGACTGTGCTCTCTCTCCTTTCTCTCATCTGTGCCACTGAGGATACAAACATACGCAGGGTTTTTCTATACCATGCCATGACCTGTTTCCAAGGCATGGTAGATGCATGCAAAGTCACAACGAGATCAAACAAAGACACACACAAGAGTTTATAATGTGATTGTTCTTATATCACTAAGCCCATAAGACCATGATCAATTCCTCTAGTACCATGTGTCATCTACAATCCCAAAGATATTATCAGAACTTTCAATTCCACCAAATTAATCTACAACATCCAAGGATGCTATGAATTAGTGCCACATAGTTCAGATCACACTGATCATGATTGACGCCTAAAAACTAGCATCCAAACCATTATCACACTTGCTTTTGCTCACCTCCAAGCTCCTATGACCTCAACCTTTTAATAATCATCGGTGCATCCTATGATATAACCATCTCCCCATGAAAGATTGTAGTAGTAATAATTATTCCCATAGGATCTCCAAATTGCAAGCAACTTCCTCAATAACCATTAAAACAAATTCCCAAACCATCATATTACAAAGTGCAACATTTCTGCAATGAACTCTAGTGACCTTATCAACATATCTAGAGCTAAGGTTTCCATACAGACATCATTATCTAGTCCAACTCCACACTTACCAAGTCAAATTTTACCATACCTTGGTAGTACATAGATCGTCTCCCAAAACCATGAGCTTTCACAAGCATTCCCGTATTGTCTCCAGTATCGCTAGTCAAAATTCTTGATTCCATGAAACGTAGTACCAATCACCCCTATTACATCAAACAACAATATCAATACAACAGTGGCTAAAGCTTGTTGCTAAGAGGGTGGTCCAATGGTCTCTGGTCCGGTCCCCTCTCTCTTGAGCAAATGGGATTTTCTCTATATGCTTCCTAGGAACATAGAGTTCTGGCTCTGGTATCTCATCGATACATAGAGGTTGGTTTTGCCTCAGTTGATCTTTCACTCATGGAGGAGGAGATTTCTCATCTTTGTAAGGGCCTCAAGCTTACGGAAGAGGAAATTACGTTTTCTCAGGATATTAGCAACTCATGCCTTGTTGCACTGGTAGCTGCAGACAGAGAAGTGAACAAAGGAGCCTTTAAAGCAACTATGACTAGGCTATGGAATGGTGAAGGTGGGATTACTTTCAAAGATTTAGGAAGAAACAAGTTCCTTCTCGAATTTCACAACCACACCGTGAGAACCAGGGTGTTAACTGGTCGTCCTTGGTCTTTCGACAAAAACCTAATCTGTATTCAGGAATGCAAAGGCAGGTTAGCCTTAAAAGATATCGACTTTTCTCTGGAACCTTTTTGGCTCCAACTCCATGATCTCCCTTTTGCTGCGATGAACAAAAGAATAGGTGAGAAGCTCGGGACGAGTGCAGGTAAGGTCATCATGGTGGATGTTGACGAAAAAGGAAGAGCCTGGGGGGGAGTCTTACATGTGAAGGTGATGATTAACCTCTCTAAACCTTTGACAAGAGGTTGTGTTATTAATGTAGGAGATGCTCGCTCCTGGATACCTTTCAAATACGAAAGACTACCTTCATTCTGTTACTACTGTGGGATAGTTTTGCACTCACAGCATAGATGTTCAAGACATTTCTTAGATGGTAGTACGCATACTGAGTCACCACCTCAATATGGCCCATGGCTTAGAGCTGATCCACCTCAAAAGCCAAATCACTACAAAACACATTCTAACAGTCCAGAGGGGAAGACCTCAGGCAATGGTCGACAGGCCAACTCCGATGATCAAGAATCTGATTTTGGCAGGAATAATTTATCTCAAAAGTTAGCTGAATTCTCGCCATTAGACCTGTGTGATCCTGTGCATCCGAACTATGCATTGGAAAAGAACAGGGAAGGTGAAGACCTTGTGTCAAAAAAGGACAGTGTTAGTTGTCAATAGTTAAAAAAACAACTACCCCAACTTGTCTCGAGGGGTCACCAGTTGGAGGTTTCAGGACCTCACTTTCCAGCAGGCAGTCAGAATCGTTGTGTATGGACACCAATATGACCCTCATAGCAGACACTTACCAAGTAGGTCCTTCTCTTTTGTACTCCCTTTTAGACCAAAAGCTAAAACAAAGTCTCCCTTTTTATCAAATTGGAAAAGAAGAACACGAGGAAAGACAGGTTTGAATGTTGTGTCAAGCTTGTCCAACCCCTATGCTGGAAATGCAACCACCAAAAGGAAAAAAAGAATCAATGGCTCAACAGTTAAACCCACAAGATCTTCAAAAAGACTCAAACAAACTTTGGCAGTGGCTGTTCAACAGCAATGCCCATCTCCATGATCACCTTATGTTGGAACTGCTGAGGGCTTGGGAACCCTCGGACAGTTAGCTTGTTTCCATCTTTGATCTTTTTAAAAGAAACAAAATGTAAAAGAGAAAAAATGGAGTTCATTAGAAACAAGCTAGGATTTGAGTGCAGTTTCATAGTGGATTGCATAGGTCGAAGTGGTGGCCTAGCTTTTTTCTAGAAACAAGAAACATCTACTAATCTGTTATCCTACTCCCTTAGCCATATATCTCTCAGAGTTCAAATGGAAAATGATGGAAAATCTTTCATTATCACGGGTTTTTATGGTCAATCTATTATTGCAAAAAGAAAAGAAAGTTGGAACCTTCTAAGGCTATGTTTGGGTACCAAAAGTTCCTCAACACTTTCCAAGTATTCTCGTACTTTTGAAAATACTACACATGCTAAACAACTTAAAATACTCTCAATGGGACCCACAAACCCACTTCAATCTCTACTCATAACTATTCACAAACATTCTATAATACTTATCACTATTACATATAAATAAAAAATAAAATCACTATAATATTTATCACTATTAAATATAAATAAAATAAAATCACTATAATATATAAATAAAAAATAAAATCACTATTATATATAAATAAAAAATAAAATCACTAAAATATATAAATAAAAAATAAAATCACTAAAATATATAAAGAAAAAATAAAATCACTATAATATATAAATAAAAAATAAAATAACTATAATATATAAATAAAAAATAAAATCACTATAATATATAAATAAAAAATAAAATCTCTATAATATATAAATAAAAAATAAAATCACTATAATATATAATAAATAATAAATAAAATTACTATAATATTTATCACTATTAAATATAAATAAAAAATAAAATCATTATAATATATAAATAAAAAATAAAATCACTATAATATATAAATAAAAATAAAATCACAATAATATTTATCACTATTAAATATAAATAAAAAAATCATTATAATATATAAATAATAAAAAATCACTATAATATATAAATAAAAAATATTTATCACTATTATATATAAATAAAAAATAAAATCACTATAATATAAAAATAAAAAATAAAATCACTACTATAATATATAAATAAAAAATAAAATCACTATAATATATAAATAAAAAATAAAATCACTATAATATATAAATAAAAAATAAAATCTCTATAATATATAAATAAAAAATAAAATCACTATAATATATAATAAATAAAAAATAAAATTACTATAATATTTATCACTATTAAATATAAATAAAAATAAAATCATTATAATATATAAATAAAAAATAAAATCACTATAATATATAAATAAAAAATATTTATCACTATTATATATAAATAAAAAATAAAATCGCTATAATATATAAATAAAAAATAAAATCACTATAATATATAAATAAAAAATAAAATCACTATAATATATAAATAAAAAATAAAATCACTATAATATTTATCACTATTAAATATAAAAAAAAATCATTATAATATATAAATAAATAAAAATCACTATAATATATAAATAAAAAATATTTATCACTATTATATATAAATAAAAAATAAAATCGCTATAATATATAAATAAAAAATAAAATCACTATAATATATAAATAAAAAATAAAATAACTATAATATATAAATAAAAAATAAAATAACTATAATATATAAATAAAAAATATTTATCACTATTATATATAAATAAAAAATAAAATCGCTATAATATATAAATAAAAAATAAAATCACTATAATATATAAATAAAAAATAAAATCACTATAATATATAATAAATAATAAATAAAATTACTATAATATTTATCACTATTAAATATAAATAAAAAATAAAATCATTATAATATTTATCTCTATTATATATAAATAAAAAATAAAAACACTAAAATATATAAATAAAAATAAAATCACTATTATATATAAATAAAAAATAAAATACTATAATATTTATCACTATTGTATATAAATTAAAAATAGAAGCACTATAATATATAAATAAAAAATAAAATCACTATTATATATAAATAAAAAATAAAATCACTAAAATATATAAATAAAAAATAAAATCACTATAATATATAATAAATAATAAATAAAATTAGTATAATATTTATCACTATTAAATATAAATAAAAAATAAAATCATTATAATATATAAATAAAAAATAAAATCACTATAATATTTATCTCTATTATATATAAATAAAAAATAAAAACACTAAAATATATAAATAAAAATAAAATCACTATTATATATAAATAAAAAATAAAATACTATAATATTTATTATTATTATATATAAATTAAAAATAGAATCACTATAATATATAAATAAAAAATAACATTACTATAATATTTATCACTATTATATATATATATATATATATATAAATAAAATCATTATAATATTTATCACTATTATATATAAATTAAAAATAAAATCATAATAATATTTATCATTATTATATATAAATTAAAAATAAAATCATTATAATATTTATCATTATTATATATAAAAGTAAAATAAAATCACTACAATATTTATTAATATTAAAAAATCACTATAATAAAATCATTATAATATTTATTATTAAAAATCAAATCACTATAATATTTATGGAACCAACATATTTTTCAACTACCTACTCAAAAGTCAACAACTCAACATACTTCACACATCCAAACAACTCAAAATACTCTCAATGGGACCCACAAACTCACTCCAATCTCTACTCATAACTATTCACAAACATTCTCAACACTTTTCAACACCCAAACGTACCCTAAGACTATTAAAAGTGAACCCAGATACTCTCTGGCTGTGCATGGGAGACTTTAATGAGATTACTTCCCATGGTGAAAAGAGAGGTGGCCCTCCCAGACCTTTTAATCAGATGGAAGCATTTAGACAGACCCTTGCCTACTGTGGACTTGGTGATATGGGCTTTGAGGGATCCCTTTTTACCTGGTGCAATAACTGTGAGGGTCCTAACTTCACAAAAGAAAGATTGGATAGAGGATTAGAAAACAGTGCATGGCAGGACCTATTTGATTCTAATTCAGTTTCCATCCTACGAACCATTTGTTCTGATCACAACCCTCTTCTCATATCCAGTTCCTCATTTACTCCCTCTTTTATCGGAAACAAAAGATTTTTTAGATATGAAGCTTCGTGGGCCAAGCAGGAGAAATGTGAGTTTGTGATTAAAAGGGATTGGCAAGGTGTAACAGCCCACTAGAAATTCATTGGTGGAATTTCTATTGACTTTAGGAATCTCGTAAAAGCCTAATAAGTTTTTACGAATCGACCAATTGCATAGGTTTTAGTCTGTCAACATAGTCAGTGTTATCACTCACTATGGTGCTAGAAATATGAGTTTTATTTATTTGAGGTGGTTAGAAGTGTCAGAATACATTATGGTCTATGCCATTAGACTCAGTGGATTATTTAGGATTTTATGGCGCAATAGCCTATTTTCATAATTTCGGACAAAACGTCTGTTGGAAATTGTGAAATTTTTTTTAGGGGCAGTTCAAGGTTGAATTTCGATAAAAGATTTTCACTGTAGGTTAATATGAATATTTAGGAATTTTTTAGTGTTAAGTTTATGATTCACTTTTTCAGAGTGAATAGTAATCTCGGTAAGCGCACAAATTGCAGTGTTTCAAAATCAGTGTGGAATGTCCAAATTAGATTAGAGAAATTTTATTTGGACACTTGGCAAGATCTTAGCCACACTTAGTGAATAATATTAGACACTTGGCACCATGAGGAGCGTTTGATGGATTTGAAGGAATCAAGGTGTGAGATCATGCCACTTAAGCAAAACCTTGTTTCATCTGCTCAACCAAATTGTGCCAGACCAAAGAGGTTTTCAATCCTAGTGAAACCCTAAATGGTGGGAATCCAATTGAAAGCCTAAAAGCTTTGTTGAAATCAAAACCCTAAACGGTTTCCCCAAAACCCTAAAGTTGGCCTCTAAACCCTTTCTAATCCGATTTCTAGTATTGTGTTTAATCACTTGATTTAATCACTTCCACATGCTATTAATCCTTCAAATTTGTGTTAGAACATCATTATCCAACCTTGTTAACCTTGAAAAATTGATTGGACCAAGTGATACTGGATTTGGGCTTGATAGCAACCCAAACTCTCGTTAAACCCCAAAATTTAGGCCCATTCGGTTTAGGCCCATAAGGCCCACGAATTTGGTCACCATATGATTGCTTCATGGCTAAGTTTTGTATCCCCACTTGGCTGGCCAGATCTTTACAAGAAGGGCCTAGAAGGTTCTTGAAAGACAAAGCTAAAGGGCCACCTCACTCTATCACTCTCACACTCCACCTTGAGAAAAGATCTTGGTCTGATTTTTATGAGAAGAAAAGGCCAACACTCAACCATTCCTTCAGTCCTATCACTTTACATAGCTTGTGTAAGAAGCTCTCCAGTCCACTTCCCACGAAAAGCAGCTCTAATTTACACTTTTCCTTCATAAAACACAAAAGACACTCTCGGACAGTTTTTCATACCTCTTTTGAACGCCTGTTTTGAACATTTTTTAAGTGTTTTCTCGAAAATATTCCTTCATGAAAGTTCTTTATTTTGGCGTCTAGTTTACGTGGATACATTATTCGTTGCATTTGGAGATCATTTGATCAGTCAAAGGTTGTTTAGACCCCAGAAAGGTCATTCTGGGCGATAAACTGGAGAGTGTGTTATATTTTGGAGTTTTTGACCAAGCTAATGAATAGATCTTGGTCCGAAATTTTTATGGAGTACTGTTAACATGTGTATATGATTATTGGTTGAGGATTTATTGCATGATTAAAAGTTTTGGTGAAATATTTTCTTAGGTCTAGAAACTTAGAAACTGGAAGAGGCAAAACAGTTTTTGTTTTGAGAAAGTTTAAATCTTTTATGGTTTAATCTTATTCCAATGGCTTTGATATTTTTATTGAAAGATCCTAAGCCTCTTATATACATGTTAGAATATTATTTTGAAGATATTTGATGTTAGTTTCGAAGATATGAAATTTTATGCAAGAAGATATTCGGTTAGGCCAAAGTGATGATGTTCTTGGCTAAATTTATGTTTTGGTTGATGTTTACCCATGTGATATTGAGTTTGAAGCTTGGATCTGTTTTAGGACAACTTTTTGAACCATGTGATGTATTGGTTTGAAGATCACTTGTTTATAAGTCATGGATCAAGAGGTTGATCAAAACAAGTTAGAAACAAAAATCTGTTTTGAACTTAGAAGAGAAACCAAAAAGTTCAAGTATGGTTTTAGTGATTTTGATGACTTTTGTTCATGATTCAAAAAATGATTATTCTTAGGAATATGTTATGAGTATAGTAGAAGAAAAATTTTGGTTTAATCTTGAGTTTTGAGATTTGAAAAAATTACAACAAAAAGCAAAAGAATTAGCCTTGTAAGTTTCGGCCATATAGAGTTTTGATGGTTGTATTTAGTTATAAATTTTTCTGAATTGATATTTGAGCTTAGGACAAAATTTACATAAGGTATATAATTTTTGGTGATTTTTGGAGTTAGGATGCAAAATCCTTAAGTTAGGGGTAAAAGGGTCATTTTCCCACATAAAGAGGGTAAAATGGTAACTTTATTCTAAGTTGATATTTTTCCATATTCCTAATTGTTAGTGATTAAGTTCTAATTTTTAGAAATCACTATTTTCATTTTCTCGTGATCGCACTTGAGTTTGTCTCGAAGCGCGAAAATTGAGGTAAGTTAGCTTTTAA